>NC_090650.1:234634307-234909307 GCF_040937935.1 Hyperolius riggenbachi
ACATCTGAATTACAAGAAAACAAAAATGGTATATCCAGGTATTGAACAGAGTAGACATGTAAGTACTAGAATTGCTTCAGTTAGGTCTCTGTCAATCATGAGACCACTGTTTTCACAGAATATTGTGCAACTTATGACAATTCTCAGATATGCTTCTCCTGTGCTTCTTGTGGAGTTGCTCAAACTGGGATACATGACATGACACAGAGACAATCCTTTGTGACACCACACAGAATTACTGTTAATAATGCAGGCCATATACTATGTTAGAATTATAATCAGTAGCCATTTTATTTTAAAAAGTAATCTCTTTTAGGTTTTGATGCATTGACTTTTAGCAAACCTGATACCAAGTGAAAGAATGATGTCTTATATCGCATCTTAAATTTTTCATAATTGCTCATTTATCATGATTTAATATGCTACTATCTTTTAGCTCAGGGCTGTCCAACACTAGCTTTACATAAGCTTGCAGCAAGTACAAAGTTTTAAAAATGTTTGTTAGTTTCTGTTGATGTTCATAAATTCTTTATCTAAGACAACGTTTGCTCACTCAACTCACTTCTCCTAATACCATTCTACTGTATGCCTCAAAAAACAATGTAATAACCCTATCTGTAAGCAAATATAACAAATCTTATGGTGTCAATGGCATTTCTCCTCTCTGGAATAATCAGATGCTAATTCATGTTTAGCTGTTATGCTTTTTACTACTGTATTGGAAAAAAATAGCACAACAAATTCTGTTTAAAGGACTTACAAGGAGAAAATCCTATAAAAAAAAGTTAAATACCTTTTGTTTTTTATCATCCTTAGGGGACACCATCCCGATCACTCGGGTCATCTTCAGCTGTCTTAATTAAGATGGCCGCCAGGTCCTGCCACGGCTGCGCAGTTCTCATAGCCACAAGTGCGGATGCGCAGCTCTAAGTCCTCCTCCAGCTCTGACCTCACCTCCAGCAGTCTTGTGTACATAAAGCACGCGAGACAGCCGGGAATGAGGTGAGAGCTGGAGGAGGACTTAGAGCTGCGCAGCTGCACTTGTGGCTATGAGAACTGTGCAGCCTCAGCAGGACTTGACAGCTATCTTAATTGGGGCAGCTGAAGTCGACCCGAGTGATTGGGTAGGGACCCCGCCGGAGTCTGAGAATTACAATACAGACACTGCGGATGGCATCCCTTAAGGATGATAAATAGGTATTTAATTTTCCTTTAGGATTTTCACCTCTTAAGTCCTTTAATGGAATAGTTTTAACAGTTCAACTCTTTAGTCTCTTTAGTAACAAATTATTTATTATTATTATTATTATTATTGTCTTTTTATTTGTATAGTGTTCAGTTTAATGCATTTCAGCAGCATTTCAAAAGCATACCAGATAGTTAATAGTACCTGCTCTGGTACATTCTAACCTATTATTCTGTTTTATTTTTTTTATACATAGGGATCTTATAAAACCTTTGCAGTTCTAGAAAGAAAATATCATGAAAGGTCATTGTTTAGACAACATTTTCTCTCTTGTCAATCAAGCAATCACGGAACAATTTTGCATATGCTTTGATTTTACTGTGTGACATCCATAAGCATGCATCAAATAATAAATGTAGAATGCAATGTATTTATCCAAGTATATAATCTTAAATTATTTATAGATCGGCACAAATACATATAAATAATATATATATATATATATATATATATATATATATATATATATATATATATATATATATATATATATATATATATATATATATATATATACAGAGAGAGAGAGAGAGAGAGAGAGAGAGAGAGAGAGAGAGGGGGGGAGAGAGAGAGAGAGAGGAAGACAAGAGAGATGGAATGCAGCTCTTTCTTCTTAGTATTCAATAGCTGTAGCATGTACTGCTGTTTGGGCAGAGTGGGCACACATGTGAAATTACCACAAGAAAAAATACATTTTCTTCATGCATAGTACTGAAGAGGAGACCAGTGATGTTTGGTGACACCTGTACACACTTTAGTTTTCTGTCAAAAATGACTAATGAGGGCCCTTTTCCATTGGCCACATTTTGTGTGTGTGTGTGTGGGGGGGGGGGGGGGGATTTATAAATACATAACATATATTGTTACAATACCATCCATAAACCATATCATATGAGCCGTTAAATATAGGACAGTATTATTCATTAATTGCTCATTTATACGGCCACTCGGGGCTGAGAACTTGATGAAGGTAAAATAATAGGCCTCCAGAATTAAAGGGTGCCTTGTTGTAAACAATTGCTGCAAGTCCAGTTGCAACACAGGGAATAACCAGAAAAACACATATAAAAAGAAAAACAAGTAAACATAACAAGGACAAAGCTCATTCCTGTACTCTTAGTGATTGCTCCATGCCGATTGGTGTGAGCAGCGTGGCAGCCCTAGGACCACTCCACGCCAATTGGCATGAATGGCTAGGGGCAGAGATTTCAGGGGATCGTGCACGCCAATGCATGAGCATCCCCGCTGGAATGACGGAGCTCCACTCCGCCATCAGTCTCCAAGTGGCGAACGCCGCTCGTAGACTGTTAGACGTAGAAACCACCATCTAATAAGGCTGTACAGTTCAGCGATCTAAGGCAGCACTGTACTGGGGACAGCCGTGTCACTCGGCTGTCCCCTCCAGAGGCACAAAGGCAATCCGCTATCATAGGTTGATGCCTATGACAGCCGATCACTCATTGGCTAGCATGGGGGAGGGAGGGTGGTGTTTTTAAAAAATAAATAAAAAAAATACAAGAATGTATTGCAAAAAACAACAACAAATAAATACAAAAATAAATAAATAAACATGCTGTCAGGGATCAGACCACACCAACAGAAAGCTCTGTTGGTGGGGAGAAAAGGGAGGGGGGAATCACTTGTGTGCTGAGTTGGATGGCCCTGCAGCGAGGCCTTAAAGAGGAACTCCAGTGAAAATAATTTAATAAAAAAAAGTGCTTCATTTTTACAATTATGTATAAATGAGTTAGTCAGTGTTTGCTCATTGTAAAATCTTTCCTCTCCCAAATTTACATTCTGACATTTATCACATGGTGACATTGTTACTGTGGGCAAGTTATGTAGCTGTTTCTAGCTGCTCTGGCTGTTACAGACAGCTTTAAACAGCCATTTCCTGTCTGTAAACATTGTTACATTGTGGCAGTTTGCCCAGAGTACCGTGGTATTCAGAGCTTCTTGTGGGAGGGGTTTCAGCACAAAATTAGTCACATAGCGCCCCCTGATGGTCTGTTTGTGAAAATCATTCAATTTCTCATGTAAAAGGGGGTATCAGCTACTGATTGGGATAAAGTTCAATTCTTGGTTGGAGTTTCTCTTTAACCCCCTTGGCGGTAATCCCGAGCTGAGCTCGGGGTATGCCGCCGGAGGTCGCCACTCAGGCCCTGCTGGGCCGATTTTCAATCTGAAAAAAGCAGCACACGCAGCCGGCACTTTGCCAGCCGCGTGTGCTGCCCGATCGCCGCCGCTCCGCGGCGATCCGCCGCGTGCAGCGGCGAAAGAGGGTCCCCCCAGCCGCCCGAGCCCAGTGCAGCCGGAACAAACAGTTCCGGCCGGCGCTAGGGGCTGGATCGGGCGGCTCTGATGTCAGGACGTCGACTGACGTCCATGACGTCACTCCGCTCGTCGCCATGGCGACGAGGAAAGCGAAACAAGATAGGCCGCTCATTGCGGCCTATCTTGTTACTTTCGATTGCCGGAGGCGATCGAAAGTACGCTTCCGGAGCGCCCTCTAGTGGGCTTTCATGCAGCCAACTTTCAGTTGGCTGCATGAAATAGTTTTTTTTTAATTTAAAAAAAACCCTCCCGCAGCCTCCCTGGCGATTTTAATAGAACGCCAGGGAGGTTAAAGCTGCAGTGAACTATTAAGTAAAAAATGGTCTGGTCACCAGGGGTGCTTAACACCGCAGTCCTTAAGTGGTTTATACATATATTTTAAATATTACGGATCTCTTCGATAACATCTAATTACCCATAATGTATCCTGTTTTCTTAAAAATACCAGAAACTAATCTGGAAGACTTGCATAATTCAGACTACTGAATTTAAAGGGAATGCATATCAGAGAGAATAAGTAATCTATTCTTCTGTGATATTCCTTGGTACTAAAGGAATAAGATGATCAATTCCCAGCACTTCTGTTGATTAAAAGCAAGCAATGAGGTGAATAGCACCTAATAGAGCATGGCATAGGAGCATAAATATCAACTGTGATCATCCAAGCCTATCAATAATAGTCAACGAGGGCATACGTTTTATGCGGGAAGCTTTGTAACCTAATAATCACTGTTCTATTGAGAGCTAAAATTTTGAACCCCATCGCATTACCAAAACACGTGAAACATCATCCCCACCTGTTTATGGCATTTTCAGCAAATTGGTGAAATAATGGGGGAGAAGTACACTAACTTCCTGGGTGTCAGACACCATCTGGTGAATAGGTTTTGATATTGCTTCCAATGGGAATTACATTTTGAAAATGTACTGACTGATTTTATTGCCTGGAGTACTTGTGTGCTGGTGATATCATGTTTGAGGTCTATGGCCCAAATGTTGGTGTATTTTTCTATTAGCGGGAGGTGGAAAGGCAGAATGGATTTATTCCAGATAGATATTGCTCCCTTAACAGGGAGTTTGCTAGCTAATAGAAATACTAATTATAGTGTATAGTGGTATTTTAATTTTTTTTTCAGTTTTGAGTGCATGTACAATATAGTATGAGAACGATATAAAGAGAGGGAAACCGAGAGCCCGATATGGTGTAGTATGTTAATGTAATGGTATCTGGTGATGAAGAAGGTGATTATACTCACAAAGGTAGATCACCACCAAGGCAACCACTGGGCGAGCAGGCGGGGAGAATTATAACCTGACCCCGCTCAGGTCTAAGAAGTCGCTCTCTGTAGATAGGAAAAAGTGGGGATACACCCCTCCACCAAGAGTGGATTAAATTATTTTGTAGCAGGATAACAGAGGAGCAAGGTAGAGTAAAATTAATTAAAATCGTTAAAAAGGGGGAAGTGGGTGGACTCACCTCCCTTCTGGAAGAAATGGCCAGACAACAGGCAAGTTACTTGCAGTTTATAGTAACATTTATTAATAACTTATTAATAACTGGGTATAGCGCCTCTGACTGAGGTGCTATACCCAGCTCTTGACCAGACAGTGTACCCTCCAAAAATCGTTTGCCTGAAGAAGCGGGACTGTTACCCGTGAAACATGTTGCACTTTTGGAGTTATTAATAAATGTTACTTTAAACTGCAAGAAACTTGCCCGTTGTCCGGCCATTTCTTCCAGAAGGGAGGTGAGTCCACCCACTTCCCCCTTTTTAACGATTTTAATTAATTTTACTCTACCTGATGCCTCTGTTATCCTGCTACAAAATAGTATGAGAACAGTTGGCTAGCAGGTACATGATATTTTTTGCTGTAGGGCCTGAAAAGATCTAATTAGAGAGTTATCATACATATTGCTTAAGCAGGTGATACCTGCTTGTTGCCAAGGAGACATATCTATCTGTGGTATTAAGTGATTGAGAACTGAGAGTGGAATTCTCGGGTATGCTACGTCTTTGAGGAGGGGAGGATGTCTGATCAAATATTCCTAGGCTCGTGCTAAAAGGACTTTAGTTGTGTGGGGTGTTAGCTAATTTATTTATTCATGGAGGCCCATATTTTCCCTAGGTAATGGATCCCCCAGTTGTTAGAGGCAACTAGGTTATAAGCTCAATAACACTCTTCAAAGCAAGGGATACCTAGATCTCTTTGCTGTTTAGATAGGATCATATTTTTATGGGCTAGCCTTATTTTTTTTCCAACTCCATATACAGGTATTTCATGTCAATGAAAAAGGATTGTTTAATACGTATGTCTACTGTTTCAAAAGATATATAATATTTTTGGTAGTATGAACATTTTGAATAATGCTAGTGTTTAGCCACTGAAAGACATTCCTGTCTTGTATTATCTAGTAATAAAAGGTAATTGCATCTATAGAAATCAGAGGTTTTTGTGGGTAGCTCTATACCTAAATATTGAAGTGGTATGGTTGCCTTGGGGAAAGAGAATCGGTTAGTAATTTGTAATTTTGTGGATTCTGATAAGTTATCAGAATCTATAAGTTAAGCCCATCATAAGAGATATTTTGTCTCATTGAATTTGTAAAAAGATGTTTTAGAAAAGGCATTAACATGTGAGTAGAGATGTCTTGAACATCAGATTTTGGGTTCGCAAATGGCGAATACGAACTTCCGGTAAAAGTTCAGATTCGTAAGAACCGCAAAAACCTTCATAGACTTCAATGGGCAGGTGAATTTCACAAAGTACAAAAACTGTTTCTGGCCACAAAAGTAATGAAAAATTAGTTTTAAAGGTTCTAACACCTGGATAGGGGCATGGCCGAGGGGGGTCCATGCCAAAAGTCCCACCAAAAATTACGGCATTGACGCAGAGCCGGGGTTTAATCCCTAAAGGGCAGAAATCACAGTACATTCCCACATTTGAAGAAAAGGGCTGCTTTAAAATGTCTAGAGTGGTAATGTAAGGGTTATGCCCGCTTCACACTGACATACCAAACGCCCGCGTTTACCGAGATTGAGCGCTAACAGGTTTTTATTTTTTTTCTTGGGCCTATTTGTGAAAGTTATTGATTAAAAAATATTTTGAAAGTTATTTATGTATAGATTTGTTATTTATAACAAATTAAAAAATACAAATATATTTATAAAAACTACAAAATCTCAAGGTAATAATTAGATAATTCCAAAAATAATTTTCAAAAAATGTTAAGTCAGCAGGTGTCAGGCTGGCAGAAGGCCAGCCTGACATTCGTGGTGGGGGTGATGTGGTGGTGTAAATCAACTGTCAGCGGGGATCAAAATAAACAAGCCTAACTACTGCTTTCCCTATCTATAGCAATGTTTCTCTATTCCTCTATCTATTCCAGCCGAACACAGACTGGAACATGGTGGGCACTGCAGTGTTTTTATAGGGGGCAGGTGGGTCCGTGAGGGAGTGCAGGCTGATTGTTTGCCATGTGCCTGCTGACTGTGATGTAAGGGGTCAAAGTTTAGCCTAATGATGATATATGAGGGCAGTTGGGGTCAAATAGCACCATGTGCGAGCACGAATACATGATCTTCACCAAATAGTGCTCGCCGGGGAACTATTTGGGCCCTCTCTATCTGTGAGAAGCCATGGAAGTGAGTTCAAAGGAACTGATAATGACAATATAACAATGTCTTCAAATAATCCTATTTTATGTGACAAACCGTGGATCTCAATCTCTTTAATCTGAGGATTAAGGTCCGTACACACGCCCACCCAGCGGGAGGCAACGACGGACCTGTCGCTGCCTCCAGTCCGGCGTGTGTACGGACCTTAAGACCTTATTTTTTCAGATAAGGTTTCCATCAATAGGGAGAAAATAAGCGGAGATAAGGGGCACCCTTGTCGGATACCACTAGTAATTAGGAATTTTTTGGAGCAAAAATGTACAGCTGTAACAGAGGCAGATGGATTAGAATATACTGCTTAAATAGCAATCATAATAGGACATTGGAAACCAAATTTTACATGATTGCTTTAAGAATACCCTAAAGTGAAATACAGAGAAGGCATTCTTAAGATTTTAGCAAACTGGAGTATATTGAGCATTCGCCTCGTGCCATCTCATGCTTTATTGCTGACTGTGAAGCCTACTTGGTCAGGTTTAAAGTGGATCCAAATCAAACATTTTTTTAATTCAAAATATTTAGTTGCACTACTCTGACACATAAAAAGATAAATAAACACTCCTTCAAGCCTATGAGCATTTCAGTGCATGCTTTTCACCCTTCTCTTTTCATAACTAGGGTTATACAGGTGGTAGCCATTAGCAATTCCCTCTTTGCTGGACGCCATCTACTCCACCAGTTTGCCGGATTCTGTCCCGCCAATATGAAAGGAAGGGACGGGTTCCTCCAATAAATGTAAAATATTTTATATTTGTCATCATGTAGCTGAAAAAAAGCTGCTATTTATTATTATAATTTAGAAAATAGATTTTATTTCTGAAATCTTATATTTTTAATTTGGGTCCGCTTTAAGTAAAATCAGGATGACTTTCATCAACCTGTTTGCCAGTAATTTTGCCAATAATTTTAAATCACAATTTAACCTCCCCGGCGTTCAATTTTCCCAGGATTTCTTTGCAAAAAGTGATAACATTTATTTTTAAAACTTTTTTTTTTTCCTGTAACTTGCCAAAATGTGTCAAGCAAGGGTCTAGTATACAGTGCAGGAGAGTATTGATGTGTATGCACTTTTATACTGTTCATAACATGTTTTTATGGATGAACATTTCTGTCCATACCGCTGGGGAGGTTAATAAAGAAATTGGCCTGTAGTTAGCTGAGACTGATGTTGTTAGGTATTCAGGACTAAAAGAGACCCTGCCTTAAAATGATTGAATAGGTTGACTAATGTTGTGGATAAGGGGGCACATTTTTATCTTAAAATTGGATCACACGGGATTTAGAAGCTCTTCACTGATTGCAGGGCTCCAGTATTATCATATCAATGTCCCACTGCTGCAATTTGATGTGATTCAATTTTTACATAAATGAAAATTTAGCTCATGTTGCCCTTTTTGGGTTAAGCCACTTAAATAGACTCTGTAACAAAATGTTCAGCCTTATTTCTTCTATCCTATAAGTTCCTATACCTGTTCTAATGTGGTCTGTCTTACTGCAGCCTTTCCTAGTTGCACAGTGGCTGTATTATCTCTGTTATATCATCTAATCTTCTTTCCTTTTCAGCTTTGTCGGGCTTAGGCACTCAGGCAGGAATGTGCTGCTCTGCTTCTGATAGGGTAGAAGCTATACACACCCTCTCCATGCCCCCTGCAGGCTCTGTGTGAGTCAAAGACTGAGCTCCTCATTGCAGCAGGGAGTGGCAGAAACAGCACAGAGGGGTCCAGGAGAGCATAATGAATAGAATGGTATGCTTTTTATTGTAAGAATTTTAGAGTACAGATTCTCTTTAAGCTCATAAAAAATCGTAAATCATAAAAAAGGTAGCAAATGTGGTACTATGCCTTTTGTTACTTCCCTATTCTTTTTTTCTTTGGATATAAACATAATTGCACCATGAAACTGAACTGACCCCATAACAAATTACACTGCAAAGCATGCAAAAATGCATGTTTAAATAGGGGCAAATTGTGATTGAATTACAGATAAAAAGAGCTCTAATATTCACTGAAGAAATCTTAAGTGTGTACATAGCTTTATTATTAGAAATAACAAGAGTGACTCACTTGATCTGCTAGGCTAATGATTTACTCATTAGGAAAAATGATAATAGACTCATATCAATGGGTGGGTGACTAATTCCTCTGGAGGATGTACAGAGGAAATAGACAGAATGGAGTCTTCAAATTGAGATGTGTATAGCACTAGCACTTACTTCAATAATGAAACATAAACAAGTACTAACAATTGTTTATATGACAGAGGAATGTAAATATGGGTAAATCAGTATGTCTGTTACAGTCTTATATGTGCACAATATTGCAAGCAAATCCTTAATAATTTATATCTGATGCATGTTTTAAGTCAGATTTACAGTTACTGTTACATTAGTCAAACAATATATTCTGGGATTATATGAGTGGCCACACTAATCAAAATTACATGCGGAGTGGCATGTCCAGATGCACAAGTGAATTGACTGCAGCAATAAGACAACCAGAGCTATAATGGGGAATTTGAGCTTAGTGTTCAATATAAACCAAATATCCACATTATTGGCATTTCCTGGTACTAAACCAACAACAGCTCATACAAGCAACATTGGTACAATGTATGAATATTGTAGGAATGGTGAAATATTTACACTCACTACCTGGCTCATTTTCACTGTTGCGAATGACAAACTCAGCATATGACCTTACAATTGCCTCTGAAGTAAATCTGGTTATCCTTGTGAAATGCTTATCTGACTAAAATGATTTAGGATTTGTTTGTTTGCAACATTGTGCAAATCTAAAATGTTATTTTACATTTACAGGTGTATTCATGTTTATGGCTCCCTTTCACAGAACTATTTTTTTTTGTATTGCTTGTTTCTAATGCAGTCAACTGAATTTGCTGTTGTGCGTTTTCTGTGTAGTTCTTGAGATTTCAGGAACTTCTTTTCTTAAACTTTTATATTTCATATTACATGGGATTCAAGTGGGATACTCAATTCAAAATAAAAAGGGGACAAGAGAAAGAGAAATCATTCCATGCACTTATAACTATCCTACTGTTAAAGTGCTAAACTTCAATAATAAGACAGCAACTGAAATATAATTATAGTATCTCTTTATAGGTGCCCTTTAATGGTACAATCATTCAAAGGGAATTGTATGACAATTGTATGGAGTTGTATGGAAACAAAGAAAAAGATGAGCCCAATCGATCCTTCCTGAAAGATCACATTATCGATCATCATCAAAACTGGTCAATCCGTAAAGCAGATTTGTTTTACATGCATACCATAACCACTGGTTTCAATTTAGAGAGTGTTGTTTGCAAATTTTTCCCAAAATCATTTTCGAATCCAAAATGCTACGGGGTAAAATGATCAGGAACTGCAGCAAGATTGGCAAAAAAGCAAACACGTATTAAGCAGACTTCGTAAACCATTAGATGTCTGAAACTCCTTGGGAAAAATGAACACAGAAAAGACAACACACTCAGTGTTTAAATATGCCTATTTTCAGCTTCAAGACAATTCCAGTGACCACAGTGAAAGCAGCGATTCAGGTAAAACTTCCTCAAGCTATTGAAGACTAAAAAAACTAAATTAATTAATTTAAAAAAGTGGCTGTTTTTTTCTTACTTTAAATCTATTGAAAACAATTAAATGTGATGAACTCACATTTTATGTTTTCATGCAACTAACATGATACACAGGCAGATAGATGTTTAGTCTGTTATTCAAGTTTGATATATTTTAGGCAGTAAGGGCATAGCCAAACTACAGTATATAACCTACATATTGTACTTTCACTAAAATGTACGCAGACTACATTCATGTTGTAAGCTGAAAGCCTAAGTCTCCAGTGTCATCCCATACTTATAAATATTCTGCTAGTAAGCTGAACTCTGTATAGCAATGCTGAAAATTTATGAGAAGCAATACAGCAATATGGCATGAGGTATCAATAAATATGCCTCAGACAGCGGGAAATACAAATCATAGTGACATTTGGTAGTATAAATATCTTGCAAATTGCCATTTAGTAGAAATTCAGACACCTCTATTCAGAATACCTGGCTAAATGCACTGTTGGCTTTTGAATGATGTTGACTGATTTGTGGTCAGAAATCTAAGACACTCTATTGAGGTTTCGAGGTATTTTCAGGTATTGTATTGTACACTCCATCCAACACTGAATTAATTGTGCACAGTATTTTTTTTATAAATATAATAGTTATGCAATTATTTAGCTACAGCAGAAAGCACAGTGAGCTAACATGAAAAAAATCAAGTTTTTGGGATCTGGACAGCAATATAAAAGATGAAATAGTTTTTAAAAAATGAATTATTTGATCCATAATTCAGACTGTGACTTTAAGTCATGGCAAGTCTATGACTTTAAAGGGAACCTAAACTGAGAAGGATATGGATTGTTCCTTTCAAAATAATACCAGTTGCCTGACTCTCCTGCTGATCCTGTGTCGCCAATACTTTTAGCCACAGCCCCTGAACAAGCATGCAGATCAGGTGCTCTGACTGAAGTCAGACTGGATTAGCTGCATGCTTGTTTCAGGTGTGGGATTCAGCCACTACTGCAGCCAAAGAGATCAGCAGGACTGCCAGGCAACTGGTATTGTTTAAAAGGAAACATCCATATCCCTCTCAGTTAAGGTTCCCTTTAAGCAAGCATATATGCACTAGAACATGAAAGGTTTATGTGCATGACACATCTCGTGAAACTGCCTCTTCTAGCACCCTGCCAGCCCCAAATACCTTGTAGAAGCAGACCTTACTCTTGAGGGAAAAAAGTAAAGTATAATCTGGGTAAACTAAGACAGCCGAAGGTCAGGGTCACAAAAATGCACTTACCATTTAAAGCATATCTGAACTCAAGAATATATACCTACACTCACTTGTGCAGGGATTCCACACATATTTCTGACATGGTAACGTAACTTTTAGTAGAAGTTCCACTCCTTTACTCTTAGCTTTGTACTGTTAATAAAACGTTGTCATGTGAACAGTACTGCATGGGAGTTTGCTAAAGAAGAAGATGAAGGAGAAATATCTGTTTTATGTTAGTATTTCTGCACTCAGCACTAGAGATGGCCCGAACCTCTGATTTTCGGTATGCGAACCGGGTTCACGAACCTCCCACGAAAGTTCGGTTTGCGCAAACTTTCGCAAACCGCAATAGACTTCAATGGGGAGGCGAACTTGGAAAACTAGAAAAAATTATGCTGGCCACAAAAGTGATGGAAAAGATGTTTCAAGGGGTCTAACACCTGGAGGGGGGCATGGCAGAGTGGGATACATGCCAAAAGTCCCGGGGAAAAATCTGGATTTGACGCTAAGCAGCGTTTTAAGGGCAGAAATCACATTGAATGCTAAATTGCAGGCCTAAAGTGCTTTAAAACATCTTGCATGTGTATACATCAATCAGGGAGTGTAATTACAGTACTGCTTCACACTGACACACCAAACTCACTGTGTAATGCACCGCAAACAGCTGTTGCTGGACTGGTGCGCACCATGGCGAGATTGCTCTTCCTCACTCAGTGATGTCAGGTAATGTCTGACTGCCTTATCAACTTTCAATGGTTCTTTCTCTACCATTTTTATTTTTTTTAAATACTGGTTCTGCTTGCTGTTCAGTACCTGCAACGAGAATCTTTTATGGAAGGCAAGTCTGCCACTGCGAGTGATCACGGGTAATGGCCGGGGAATCCTGGTTCGATTCCTGTCCGGAGTGGGAGCCTAAGAAACGGCTACCACCACCACACATCCAAGGAAGGCAGCAGGCACGCTGTGGGCAAAGGAGCAGGAACGGCTACCACACACATCCAAGGAGGCAGCAGGCATGGCATGCACGTCCCGAGGTAGTGACCAAAAATAACAATGCAGGAGGACTTTCGAGGCCCTGCTGTATATGTGAGATGAATCAACTTTAAATCCTTTAACGATAATCTGTTATGGAGGGCAAGTCTGCCATTGCAGAGGCCCTGCTGTATATGACACTGATCGACTTTATTACCTTTAACGAAAATCTGTTATGGAGGGCAAGTCTGCCATCCATTCAAGTGAAAGGTATGCACTGACTGCCAGGTATAATACAATGTGCAGTCAAAGATGCAGTAAAAGATATGCAGTGACTGCAAACAGCTGTTTGTGTAGTGATGGCCATGCTGGACTGGTGCGCACCATGATGAGAGTGCAGGTGATGGCGGCTTTCCAGCCCATATGGTCGCCGGGCTGAGGTAGCTGAATAACAGAACAGTGACTGTCCAGCTGATCAAATTTGGTCTGTCCACAATGAAGCAACGACCTTATTATCTTTGGTGTGCCAGACCCCCAGACACTCATATAGCCGGCGGTCATTGCTTCATTGTGATACGCAAGCCCCTTCACTGCGGCAAGATAATGATCACGAAGGGGAATGGGCACATGTATTTGCCTTTTGTTTTGTTGTTGCAGCCGCAGTGCAGCCAGAAAAATTAAGCAGGCATGTACACGCACCAGAAAAATGATTATAGCGGCTGCTGCTGGCAGCGGCCTTAAAAATTCAGGAATCCACCTGGAGTCCTGGACCCTGTTGGTAGTGGCGGAGAAGGCAGTCAAGCGGCCTGCGGGCAGATATGCTGTGTGTGGGAACTGACTTAGTCTTCGGGCAGGCCGGAGCGTGCTTTGCAGACCAGGCATCCATGGACAGATGGAATCTTGACCCAACGCTGTGTGCCAGAGATGTCACCACTTGCCTTTCAACATCACGGTACAGTTTAGGTATCGCCTTTTTTGAGGAAAAATTGCGGCCTGGTATCTTCCACTGTGGTGTGTGGCTTTGCTTTTGTGTGCTGCTTTTCCTCAGGTGGTCATCCCATTGCAGTTTGTGCTTTGTAATCATGTGCCTTCGTAAGGTAGTTGTCCCTACGCAGGCCTTGGTCTTTCCACGGCTCAATTTTCGGTGGCAGAGAGTACAGATGCCATTGCTCTCATCTGAGGAAGACACACAAAAAAATTTCCACACCGCTGAGCCCTGGGGTGATGGCACTTCGTTGGTGGTGGCTGACTGAGTGTTAAGTGGGGTGCCAGAATCAGAGCAGGAGGAGGAAGATATGTCACGCTTCCGTGTGAAAGCTGAGAAAGATGAAGTGTTCTGTGTTAAATAGTCAACTACGTCCTGACAATATTGGGGGATGATGGCATGTGCCTTCTTCTGAACACTGTACTTTGGTTGAGGGCCGTACGACACCACCACAGCGCAACCTCGAACAGACCTTCCAGGTGGCCTGCCTCTGCCTTTTATTTTGTCCATATTGGAAGGGATGAAGTGAAAGATATGCACTGACTTGACTAATACAATGTGCAGTCACACAGGTGCAGTTAACAGGTATGCACGGAGTGGTATATCACACTGCGTGCACGCATGTAGGTAGGTGGGTGCACTGAACACAGCAGGTAGGTATATGCAGTGATGAGGTGGGTGCACTGAACACAACAGGTAGGTATATGCAGTGATGAGGTGGGTGCACTGAACACAACAGGTAGGTATATGCAGTGATGGGTATTACAATGTGCACCTGTCACACACAGACAGGTAGCGGACAGGCACAGTGACACTGCGTGTGCTCAACTCACGTAGGTAGGTGGCTGCACTGTGAACAACAGGTAGGTAGGTATATGCAGTAATGGGTATTACAATGTGCACCTGTCACACACACACAGACAGGTAGCGGACAGGCACAGTGACACTGCGTGTGCTCACGTAGGTAGGTGCAATGTGAACAACAGGTAGGTAGGGATATGCAGTATTGGGTATTACAATGTGCACCTGTCACACACAGACAGGTAGCAGACAGGCGCAGTGACACTGCGTGCGCTCAGCTCACGTAGGTAGGTGGGTACACTGTGAACAACAGGTAGGTAGTTATATGCAGTAATGGGTGTTACAATGTGCACCTGTCACACACACAGATAGTCACTGAATGTGCTGGGCCTGGCAGTGGCACACACACACACAGTATGAATAATCAAGGCTCTCTATGCAACACAAGTGTCAGTGGGACACACAGAAAAAAAAAGGAAATAAATCACAAGAACAAGATTAGCTCTCAAAAGAGCTGGTGTGGGGTGCTATTTTAGCAATAAGAATCAGCAAGGAGCAAGCTAACAAGCCTACAAGAGCCTAACTAATCTTTCCCTATGATAGGGTCTGCAGCAGCTGTCCTTTCTCTATTTACTGCAGGCACACAAGTGAGTATAATGGCCTGACTTTTATAAGGGGGGTGGGGCTCCAGGAGGGAGTGTAGCCTGATTGGCTACAAAGTGCCTGCTGACTGTGATGTAGAGGGTCAAAGTTGACCCTAATGGTGCATTATGAGGGCGAACCGAACTTCGGGCCATCTCTACTCACCATGGAAACCACTTCATAGCAGCACGCACATTTAAAAAGGTACCTGAGAATTTGGGTGCTTCTATCGATAGTAGAATATTGCTAATTTTACTGCTATTGCACCATCACCTTACTAACCTTCCTCCTCCACCTACTCATAACACTACTCTTAACCTTCTACTCCTAACACTAACCTTTCCCCACCTACTCCTAATACTGCTGTAATCCCCCCCCCCATTTCCTCCTAACATTAAACTGACTTACCCCCAGGATGCCACCCAGTAACTTACCCTTCTATGCTCCTCCACTGTGTCTTTAATATTTCTTGCTGTTAGCTATACTATAGCCAAACACCCACCTGTTCTTCTGTTATGCCAACCGCAGCTGACTGCTAGAACCCAAATTAAACTTTTGTAACTCTACTATAGTATAGCCGAGTGCCCATCACTACTTCAGCCAATAGCTGATAGCTCGTTAACTCTCACAGCCAAACTGGAAATGGTGGCCAAATTATGCAAAGGACACTGCTATAGCCGCAATTAACATTGTGGTCTATGTGGCAACCCTATTACCCGGCACTTACAGTTGAACTCTGGTGCCCAAATTATGCACTGGGTGCTGCTGTAGCTGCAATAAACATTGTGATTAGAGATGGCCCGAACGGTTCGCCGGCGAACAGTTCCCCGCAAACTTCCAGGGTTCGCGATCGCAGAGAAGCGCAAACTTTACCAGAAGTTCAATTCGGCCCCATAGTGCATCATGAGAGTCAACTTTGACCCTCTACATTACAGTCAGCAGACACATTGTAGCCAGGCTACACTCCCTTCTGGAGGCCCCCTCCCCTTATAAAAGGCAGGCAGTGTCAGGCATTGGACTCACTCGTGTGCCTGCAGTAATTATAGAAGGGAGAGCTGCTGCAGACTCTCATAAGGAAAAATTAGTTAGGCTCTTGTAGGCTTCTCAGCTTGCTCCTTGATGATTCTTATTGCTAAAAAAGCACCCCTTAACAGCTCTTTTGAGAGCTAATCTTGTTCTTGTGATCTATTTTGTTTGTGTTTGTCCCACTGACACTTGTGTTGCATAGACAGCCTTGGAAATTACTACTGTGTGTGACACTGCCAGGCCCAGCACATTCAGTGACTACTACCTGTGTGTGTGACAGGTGCACATTGTAATACCCATCACTGCATATACCAACCTACCTGTTGTTCACAGTGCAAGTACATACCTACGTGAGCTGAGCGCACGCAGTGTCACTGTGCCTGTCTGGTACCTGTCTGTGTGTGACAGGTGCACATTGTAATACCCACTGCATATACCTACCTGTTGTTCACTGTGCACCCACCTATCTATGTGAGCATACGCAGTGTCACTGTGCCTGTCCGGTACCTGTCTGTGTGTTACAGGTGCACATTGTAATACCCACCGCATATACCTACCTGTTGTTCACTGTGCACCCAACCACCTAGGTGAGCGCATACAGTGTCACTGTGCCTGTCCGGTACCTGTCTGTGTGTGACAGGTGCACATTGTAATACCCACTGCATATACCTACCTGTTGTTCACAGTGCATCCACCCACCTATGTGAGCGCACGCAGTGTCACTGTGCCTGTCCGGTACCTGTCTGTGTGTGACAGGTGCACATTGTAATACCCACTGCATATACCTACCTGTTGTTCACTGTGCACCCACCTATCTATGTGAGCTGAGCGCTCACAGTGTCACTGCGCCTGTCCGGTACCTGTCTGTGTGTGACAAGTGCGCATTGTAATACCCACTGCATATACATACCTGTTGTTCACTGTGCACCCACCCACATACCTGAGTTCACACAGTGTGATATACCACTCCGTGCATACCTGTTAACTGCACCTGTGTGACTGCACAATGTATTAGTCAAGTCAGTGCATACCTTTCACTTCACCTCCCCCAATATGGACAAAACGGACAAAACAGGTGGAGGCAGAGGTAGAGGCAGACCCAGAGGAAGACCACCCGGCAGGTCTGTGCGAGGTCGTGTTGATGTGATTTCGTGCGGCCCTGGCCCAAAGTACAGTGCACAGAAGAAGGCACGTCCCATTAACTTCCAAGATTGTCAGGACGTGGTTGACTATTTAACACAGAACACCTCATCTTCTGCAGCCACCAGCGCTACTACAAGCACCACAGCCGCTGCATTTGACACTTCGCAGGAGTTAATTGGTGAGGAATTAACTGATTCACAGCCATTATTCTTACAACCAGATGAAGGCGCTAAGCAAGTTACACCACCTTATATATCTGAGTTAGGCGGCGACACTATGGACGTAACGTGTGAGGATGAGGATGATGAAGTACCTGCTGTTGGTGCAGTTTTGGAGGTGTCTGAGGCAAGCGAAGCTAGGCAAGATGATAATGATGATGACGATGATACGGATACCACGTGGGATCCTAAGAGACAAGATGACCAAGGGGACAGTTCAGAGGGGGAGCCAGAGAGGAGTAGGAGGAGACGAGTTGCTGAAAGAAGCACGGAGAGCTCATCGTCAGAAACAGCTGGTGGCAGTGTCCGACGCCAGCCAACATGCCCTTCAACGTCAGCTGCTGATGCCATTATAGTGCCCTTACCCCAGGGGGGCTCAGTGGTTTGGAAATTTTTTAGTGTGTCATCCATAAATCAGAGCAATGCCATCTGTTCTCTCTGCCTCCAAAAATGGAGCCGTGGAAAGGCCAACACCCATGTAGGGACAACTGCCTTACGAAGGCACCTGCAGAAAAGGCACATACTGCAATGGGAAGAGCACCTGAGCAAAAGCAGCACACAAAAGCAAAGCCATCCTCCTTCTCCTCTTCCTCCTTCAGGTGCAGCATCTTCAGCCACTTTCTCCCTTGCACCTTCACAGCCACCCTCCTCCACTCCGCCTCTGCCCTTGAGCAGTTCTTGCTCCTCTGCCCACAGCAGCCAGGTGTCTGTGGAGGAAATCTTTAAGCGGAAGAAGCCAATTTCTGCCAGTCACCCCCTTGCCCGATGTCTGACAGTTGGCTTGGTGGAACTGCTAGCTCGCCAGCTGTTACCATACCAGCTGGTGGACTCTGAGGCCTTCTGTAAATTTGTGGCCATTGGGAAACTGCAGTGGAAGTTACCAGGCCACAATTATTTCTCTAAAAAGGCGATACCCAAACTGTACAGTGAAGTTGAGAGGCAAGTGGTGTCATCTCTGGCACACAGCGTTGGGTCAAGGGTCCACCTGACCACGGATTCCTGGTCTGCCAAGCACAGTCAGGGCAGGTACATTACTTACACAGCCCATTGGGTCAACCTGGTGACCGCTGACAAGCAGGGAGTACGTGGCTGTGCGGCGGACCAACTTGTGACACCTCCACGGCTTGCAGGCAGGCCTCCTGCCACCTAATCTCCTTCTCCTCCTACTCCTCCTGCTACATCCTCTTCACTATCATCCTCCTCCTCCTCCTTGGCTGAGAGGCAGTTCAACTCTACTGGTGCTGCGATCTCCTCTCCAGCTACACATCCCCATCTCCCCAGGGCCTATGCTGCATGCCAAGTACGACGGTGTCACGCCATCTTAGACATGTCTTGCCTCAAAGCAGAGAGTCACACTGGAGCAAGTCTTCTGGCTGCTCTTAACAAACAGGTTGTTCAGTGGCTGACCCCGCACCAGCTGGAGATCGGCAATGTGGTGTGTGACAATGGCAGCAATCTCCTTTCCGCTTTGAATTTGGGAAAGCTGACACACCCTGCCTGGCACATGTGCTGAATCCAGTCATTCAAAGATTTGTGTCAAAGTACCCAGGCTCAGAGGACGTCCTGAAGCAGGTAAGGAAGTTGTGTGGGCATTTCAGGTGGTCTTACACGGCCATGGTACGCTTTGCGGGACATTCAGCGGAGAAACAAATTGCCGGTGAGATGCTTGATATGTGAAAGCCCGACTCACTGGAATTCGACCCTGGTCTTGTTCTCTCGCCTGCTAGAACAGGGGAAAGCTGTCACCCAGTACCTGTACAATTACAGTAAAAGGACACAATCTGGGGAGATGGGGATGTTATGGCCCAACAACTGGACACTGATGCGAAATGCATGCAGGCTTATGCGACCGTTTGAGGAGGTGACCAACCTGGTGAGTTGCAGTGAAGGCACCATCAGCGATTTGATCCCATACGCTTACTTCCTGGAGCGTGCCATGTGTAGAGTGGTGGATCAAGCTGTGGAGGAGTGTGAACAGGAACAGTTACAGGAGGAACAGTTGTGGGAGCAATTTTCATCAGAACCAGATGTTTCCTCAACACCTGCGTCAGCACAGAGGGGGAGGAGGAGGAAGAGTGATGTGGGGAAGAGGAGTCAGACTCGGATGATGAGGAAGGTGTTTCTTTGGAGGAGGAGGAGGCAGCAGCAGAAGAACAACTGCAGCAGGCGTCACAGGGGGCTTGCCGCTTGTGCTGCTCGACGTTCCCGTGGTATTGTTCGTGGCTGAGGGGAGGAGGAGGACTTACCTGACATCCCTGAGGAAGAGCAAGACGAGATGGAGAAAATGTCTGGATCCAACTTTGTGCAGATGGCGTCTTTCATGCTGTCCAGCCTGTTGAGGGACCCCCGTATAAAAAAACTCAAGGGGAATGAGCTGTACTGGGTGGCCACGCTACTAGACCCTCGGTATAGGCACAAAGTGGTGAAGATGTTTCCAAATCACTAGAAGACAGAAAGGATGCAGCACTTGCAGAACAAGCTGGCAACTACGCTTTACAATGCGTATAAGGGTGATGTCACAGCACAACGCAATAAAGGTACCACTGCCAGTAATCCTTCTCCCATGTCCACGCAGGCATGGTCAGAACGCTTCAGTGATCTCGTGTTGATGTCGGACATGCAGACATTCTTTAGTCCAACGCCGCGCCTTAGCCCTTCCAGATCCACCCTCCACCAACGCCTGGACCTGCAGGTAGCCAACTACCTGGCCTTAAGTGTAGATGTAGATACTGTGAGCAGCGATGAACCCTTGGACTACTGCATGCGCAGGCTTGACCTGTGGCCAGAGACGTCCCAATTTGCCATCCAACTGCTGTCTTGCCCTGCCTCAAGCGTCCTGTCAGAAAGGACCTTCAGAGCAGCTGGAGGCATTGTCACTGAGAAGAGAAGTCGCCTAAGTCACAAAAGTGTTCAGTGCCTCACCTTTATCAAAATGAATGAGGCATGGATCCCGGAGGGCTACTGCCCGCCCAAAGACTAAGTCAGTCCCCACACACAGCATCTCTGCCTGCACGCCGTGTGACTGGCTGCCTGCCCCAAGACTAAGTCGCTCCCCACACAGCACCTCTGCCCGCAGGCCGCTTGACCGCCTTCTCCGCCACCACCAACAGGGTCCAGGACTCCAGGTGGATTCCTGAATTTTTAAGGCTGCTGCTAGCAGCGGCCACTATAATAATGTTTCTGGTGTGTGTACATGCCTGCCTAATTTTTCTGTCTGCACTGCGGCTGCAACAACAAAACAAAAGGCATGTACATGTGCCCATTCCCCTTCATGATCATTACCTTGCCACGGTGAAGGGGCTTACGTATCACAATGAAGCAGTGACCGCCGGCTACATGAGTGTCTCGGGGGGTGGCACACCAAAGATAATAAGGTCGTTGCTTCATTGTGGACAGACCAAATTTGATCAGCTGGACAGTCACTGTTCTGTCATTCAGCTACCTCAGCCCGGCGACCATATGGGCTGGAAAGCCGCCATCACCTGCACTCTCGTCATGGTGCGCACCAGTCCAACACGGCCGTCACTACACAAACAGCTGTTTGCAGTCACTGCATACCTTTCACTGCATCTTTGACTGAACATTGTATTATACCTTTCACTTGAATGGATGGCAGACTTGCCCTCCATAACAGATTCTCGTTAAAGGTAGTACAGTCTATCAGTGTCATATACAGCAGGGCCTCAAAAGTCCTCCTGTATTGTAATTTTTGGTCACTACCTCGGGACGTGCATGCCATGCCTGCTGCCTTCCTTGGATGTGTGGTAGCCGTTCCTGCTCCTTTGCCCACAGCGTGCCTGCTGCCTTCCTTGGATATGTGGTGATGGTAGCCGTATCTTAGGCTCCCACTCCGGACCGGAATCGAACCAGGATTCCCCTGCCATTACCGTGGTCACCATGCTACTGAGAAAGTACCATAGAAACACACAGTTGAATGAATAGCAGACTTGCCCTCCCTAACACATTCTTAACAAATGCTTTCGATTTGGTTCGGCTTGCACTGGGTTAAGAGTCCACCTGACCACAGATGCCTGGTCTGCAAATCACGGTCAGGGCAGGTACATTACTTATACAGCAAATGGGTCCTTAATTGGATGTGTGGTGGTGGTAGCCAGTTCTCAGGCTCCCACTCCAGACCAGAATCGAACCTTGATTCCCCGGCCATTACCCCTGGACACTCACAATGGCAGACTTGCCCTCCATAAAAGATTCTCTTTGCAGGTACTGAACAGCAAGCAGAACAAGTATTTAAAAAAATAGATGTAAGCTTTAACAATGGTAGAGAAAGAACCATCGAAAGTTGATAAGGCAGTCAGACATTACCTGACATCACTGAGTGAGGAAGAGCAATCTCGCCATGGTGCGCACCAGTCCAGCACGGCCGTCACTAAGCAAACAGCTGTTTGCGGTGCATTACACAGTGAGTTTGGTGTGTCAGTGTGAAGCAGTACTCTAATTACACTCCCTGATTGATGTATACACATGCAAGATGTTTAAAAAGCACTTTAGGCCTGCAATTTAGCATTCAGTGTGATTTCTGCTCTTAAAACGCTGCTTTGCATCAAATCCAGATTTTTCCCCGGGACTTTTGGCATCTATCCCTCTCATCCATGCAAAAACTCAGATGTTAGACCCCTTGAAACATCTTTTCCATCTCTTTTCTGGCCAGCATAAGTGTTTCTAGTTTTCAAAGTTCGCCTCCCCATTGAAGTCTATTGCGGTCTGCGAAAGTTTGCGCGAATCGAACGTTTGGCGAACCCAGTTTGCGAACCTAAAATCGGAGGTTCGGGCTATCTCTAATTGTGATCTATGCAGCACCCACATTACCACACAACCATTGGCATACAAATGACCTGCTTCACTTTAGCATGTCACAACTACTGATGGATGTCGCCCAGTAACTGCTAACTGGTTTGCATAGGAACCGCATAATCTATAGGTTTTGCTAACAAGGCAAGATGACTCTTAACACTGACAAAACAATTATAATTAGATACAGAAAACAAGGCAGAGATCAGATTAAGATATGTAAGGTTTAATTTCCGTTTGCTTAAATGAAATTCCTCTCACTGTTTGTAAGCATTAGTTTAGCTTTTTCAACCTTGACTTGAATTGCAAAGAAAATAATAGGTTTTTCACAAGATTCCTAACAACACAACACTAGATAGGACAAGACAGAACAGACTACAAAACAGTACACAACAAACCCTTGTGTGCACACCAATATTAAAACTTAATATAACTAACAGAAATGAAATAAGTCAATATAGATATAACATCAGCATTACAAGATTCCTGCAAGCCAGCTGTATAGCAAGGCATATTATGGTATACTGCTGTGTTCTAAGTAAAGATCTCAATATGGAGGAACTGCCAGAAGGCAGTACAAACTGGTCAGAAGCCGGCTAATTAATGCATTAGCAACCAAAAGATCAATTGAATGTTGAATAAAAGTCTTAATAACGTGTGGACATCTGGAAGATGTTTAAACTTGGCTGTAGATCTTAAGATAAGAATTTGGCACTCATAAGTAAATATACATTTATATGTGGCTCATATAGCCAGTTTAGCACTACAGTAACATCTTTAGATGACCAATGTCATTACTGGGTATACAAGTCTTTAGAATTCAGTTATCAACTGCTAAAGGTGACATGTCTCAGTCACTCACAGCATAGTCATAGTGACATTCTAAAGCCCACATGATCAGTCGCATAGTACAAATCTTGCTGTAAGTTGTGCCTCACAGTGCCATGTAACAAAATTAGTTCCACTGTAAATCAGTGTACATAGAAGTAAAAGAAAATGATATCATATACAGTTCTCTTTGTTTTTTGCTTTTTTTTTTACAAAAGCCAAAGGAATTTTGTATTTAATTGCTGGTCAATGAAAATGAAGACATAGTTGTCTACATCAAATGACCTTCCATGGCCATGTTGTAATTAAGGCAGGAACTGTTTGTGCATTCTAGGCCTTAACACATTGTTTTCCATAAATTTGGTCATTCCCAGAAAGAAAGTTTAAATATTTCATGCCCTGTTAAAATTAATATTTTAAAAAATATGTTTTGTTGAGAACTGCTTTAGAGTATAGTAGAATCCATAGCAATATCAGAGCATTTCCCAACTGGTCTGGGGGAGGAGGTGACGACAACCACTCTCTACATCAAGTGTGTTGGTTAGTGGATTAGTAAAGTGTGTCGATTGTTGGATTGCATGGTGTAGCCCGAGTTTAGCTTCAAGCAGATTAGTAATACATTCCAACTCTCCATGCATTGCTAAATCTCCTCAAACTATGATTCACTGCTGCTAGAGTCAGTATGATATAACACAGTATGATATTTTTATATTTGTATGTGTGTTTATTTTTAATTTTTTTTTACTTCCATGCACTATATCTGAAGAAATCCATATGTTAGTCATTTAAGGGACAACTGTAGTGAGAACTATACGGAGGCTGCCATATTTATTTTACTATGAAACAATACCAGTTGCCTGGCAGCCCTGCTGATCTATTTGGATTCAGTAGTGTCTGAATAACACACCAGAAACAAGCATGCAGCTAGCTAGTCTTGTCAGATCTGGCAATAATATCAGGAACACCTGATCTACTAAATGCTTGTTCAGGGGCTAAGGCTAAAAGTATTAGAGGCAGAGGATCAGCAGGATAGCCAGGCAACTGGTATTGCTTAAAAGGAAATAAATATGGCAGCCTTCACATACTTCTCTTGTTATCCTTTAAGCTTAGGTCAAATATGTTATCAACAGGTATGGATTTTCCTCAATCTGAGACTTGTATGAGGCAGCAAAGTCCTTTTCCTGGAATAAACCATAAATTATTCAATGTAGGATGCATAAATAAAAACATGTTCAGATTTTTCTGGTAGAAATAATAATAATAATAATAATAATAATAATAATAATAACTAAAATCAGGTCTAGTACATTGATATTCACATACATGGTTTATATAGCACCACTATCTTCTGTGGTGCTGTACAAAGTGAGACATAAACATGGACGCATAATAGGAAGTCGGGAAAAACAATGGAGTAAAGCAGGTGCCTGTATATTATTCTACATACTTACTATGGCCCATACAGTGTTGGACCCAAACAATACTGGGATTGTAAATGGGTGGTGGAATGTATAAGGAGGGGGTATGGGGAATACAAACATAAAGGGACATTGGTATAGTTGGGCAGGTCTGGAAAAGTAATGGAATCTTGAAGTGGGAGAGGCAGTAAATAAATCATATTGCTCCATATGTAGTGTGAAAACTTTACTTTGGTGTTGAAAAAACAAAACAAAAATAAAATAGGAATACTTTTAGCAGAAGAGCTTCTCTGTGCCATGATCTGATGCTGACATCCATTGAAAGATATTTGTCTGATTAGCAGCAGTTATGTACTGTGTGCATTCCATGAGATATATGTCAGCTATACAAAGACTTTTACCATTGTGTATTGCCTATTAAGCTGTGTGTGAGGATGACACATTAAGCGGTGGGATACAGACTAACAAGGGGTGATGTTATGTGTTGTGTCTGCATGAGCATAACATGCAAACAGCAGGACACATTGCTACATTTGCTAAACTGCTCACTCACTATGCTTGTTTGCTACACCCTCCCTACTTATTAATGGGCATTACATACATTACCCTTTAATACAGCGTAAAGAGAATCTGTACTCTAAAATTCTTACAATAAAAAGCATACCATTCTATTCATTATGTTCTCCTGGGCCCCTCTTTGCTGTTTCTGCCACTCCCTGCTGCAATCCTGGCTTGTAATTGCCAGTTTTAGGCAGTGTTTACAATCAAAAGACATGACTGCTAACCAGCTTGTGATAGGCTCAGAGAAGATCAGTCTGTGATTCATACAGAACCTGCAGAGGGCGTGGAGAGGGTGTGTATAGATTCTCCCTATCACAAGCAGAGCAGCACATTCTTGCCTGAGCCAACAAAGCTGACAAAGGAAAGAAGATTAGATTAGAGAACAGAGATATTACAGTGACTGTGCAACTAGGAAAGGCTGCAGTAAGACAGACCACATTAGAACAGGTATAGGAACTTATAGGATAGAAGAAATAAGGCTGAACATTTTGTTACAGAGTCTCTTTAAAACAACCTTTATGAGCATCTTCTACTGATAGAGAATACTTTCCTCTTAGATGACCTGCCTTGTATGTCTTGGCTTATTGCATGCTGCTTTGTGTAAGTTTGAGAAATGGAATGCAGCTCTGACATAATTATTCACAATGTGAGTGTTTGTGTGAGGCTGTATGAAGGGTTTTGGACCTGCAGGGTGTTTTTAATTACTGAAGATTATTAACAGAGCTGTCCATTTTTTAAAGGGAACTGAAAGTGTGAGGGTTATAGAGGCTGCCATATTTATTTCCTTTTAAACAATGCATATTACCTGGCTGTCTTGCTGAGCTTCTGCCTTTAAAGGACTTACGAGGCCAAAACCTGTAAAAACGTAAAGTACCTGCATGTTCTTTAAATGCACGGAGGACGCCATCCGCGCCCTCCATGCAGCTCCGCCGGGTCCCCTTAGTGACATCGCCCCCCGTGCGCTCGCGACCCCACAGGCCGGGTCGGGCTCTCCAGCCACACCTAATATGGCCGCCGGAGCTGGCCGCGCCTGCGCAGTCCGCACTGGCGTGAGTGCGGCTGCGCAGCTCTAGGGCCAACCCCTCCGATCCACGCACTATCGCGTGGATCGGAGGGGTTGGCCCTAGAGCTGCGCAGCCGCACTCGCGGCAGTGCGGACTGCGCAGGCGCGGCCAGCTCCGGCGGCCATATTAGGTGTGGCTGGAGAGCCCGACCCGGCCTGTGGGGTTGCGAGCGCACGGGGGGTGGGGGGGGGGGGTGATGTCACTAAGGGGACCCGGCGGAGCTGCACGGAGGGCGTGGATGGCGTCCTCCGTGCATTTAAAGAACATGCAGGTACTTTACTTTTTTACAGGGTTTGGCCTCGTAAGTCCTTTAAAGGACAAGGTGACATGTGACATGATGACATAGACATGTGTATGTATAGTGCAAAGCACACAAATAACTAGGATGTGTTCCTTTTTTTTCCTCTGCCTGAAAGAGTTAAACATCAGATTTGCAAGTGACAGTTTCTGTGCAGGTCGGGACCAGGTCGGACTGGGTCAGACTATAGCATAACCCTCACTGATAAGTAATTACTGCCATAAAAGACTTTCCTGTCAGTAAATGGCTTCTGAGAGCAGGAAAGATATATAAAAAAGGTCAATAATTCATACATCTGAGCTCGGACATACTTCAATGAAGGCGTCATTGAGCAGAGACAATGAAACAGTAAAAACTTAAAAACTAGATTTAAATATAAAATAAAACTGTGGGATATCTAAAAAAAGTCATTTTAGGTGAAGGAGGATAGATACAATTGTTTTTCTCATCAGTTCATTTTCACCTCAGATGTCCTTTAATACTTTTAGCCATAGACCCTAAACAAGCATGCAGAGCAGGTGCTCTGACTGAAGTCTGACTGGATTAGCTGTATGCTTATTCAGGTGTGTGATTCAGACACTATTAAAGCCAACGAGATCAGCAGGATAGCAAGGCAACTGATTTTGCTTGAAAGGAAATAAATAAGGAAATACATAAGGAAGCCTTCCTTTAGGTTTCCTTTAAAGGGACTCCGAGCAGTGCAGAAACTATGGAAAGATGCATATCATTTTAAAGCTCTCTTTCTCCTCTTTCCAATGATATACAAACCGCCGCCCTACGCCTTTTAGTTTTCGCTATTTTCGCGATTGAAATTGTCGCGGCCGCGATTTCAATCGCGAAAATAGAGAAAACAAAAAGGCGTAGGGTGACGATTTAGGTGTCGTCAGAAAGAGGAGAAAGAGAGCTTTAAAATGATATCCATCTTTCCACAGTTACTTGTATTACACAGGACGACACTTTCCCCAGTGTCAGCAGCTCCATTCAGCAGAATGAATAACACTTAAAGGGACTCCGAGCAGTGCAGAAACTATGGAAAGTTGGATATCATTTTAAAGCTCTCTTTCTCCTCTTTCTGACGACACCTAAATCGTCGCCCTACGCCTTTTCATTTTCTCTTTTTTCGCGATTGAAATCGCGGCCGCGGCAATTTCGATCGCGAAAATAGAGAAAACTAAAAGGCGTAGGGCGGCGGTTTATATATCATTGGAAAGAGGAGAAAGAGAGCTTTAAAATGATATGCATCTTTCCATAGTTTCTGCACTCCTCGGAGTCCCTTTAAGTGTTACAATTGTGTGTTTTCTCAGCTTTTAAATAGTTGTCGCACTGCATATGGACTGATAACATTTACCCACCTTTCCCATTTTTGTACTCCTTTACTTTTTCTGCTCTGCCCAACTATGTCCATGCCTTGTTCCCATCTTTTTCCCTTTTGCTTTCTCTTGCCCTCCCTATCCATTTCCCTAGCCTAGCCATATCCTTTTAGCATATTAATGTTGCAATATAAATGCATTCATATTTATAGCTTTGTTTTTTTCCCTGTGATTAGGTAAATGATAAGGTAAATACTAAATATCTAAATATCAAAGTATATATACTGTTAGAGCTGGACATTTAGACACATACAACTCTCTGAATTAATGTTTTTTTTATCTCCGATTTTTATTATAGCTTCTTTAAGGTTACCAGAACATTATTTGTCACTTCAGGATAGATTGTTGAAACCTCAGCGCTATAACATAGTTGCCGGAACAAGGACAATTTTCACATCTCTCTGAGTGGAAGCAAGGTGTAAAATGTGAAGGCATAAGGGTTGAAGAAAATGTGCTTGTTAGTATTTTGGTCACTAGTTGTTGAAATTGCTTTCCACATAATTATCTGCTTTCCACATAATTATCTGACTCTATGCACCTATCAACTAATCAGACAGAACAGTAGACTTATCAGCACTTCAGCATTGTAAAGACTTCAGGCAAATGTAACATTTCATTATTTTGTATTTGAAACTAGATTCCACACACTTAGGGTGAAAAAATATAAACTCTAAGGCCCATTACAATAACAGGTGCTAGCACAATCACCACATTTTTTTTGGAGCACTTTAGTGACCATAGCATGTTTTACTGACATTACCAATTGAACTGAAGAAACAGGTCTGACCTGTAAAATGTTTAGTTCTTTGTGTCTAAATAAAGTTTCCTTTTTTGATCACATGCATATGTCTTCTTGGAGAAGTAACCATCCCTTCTCGATTTTTTGTTTTTTAAGGCTACTTACACCAAGACGTTGCGTTAGGTGCTACGTTAAGGTCGCATAACGTGCACCTAACACAACGTATGGTGCTGCAAGAGCCGACGGTAGAGTGAGCCGCGTTAGGCGGCTCGATTCCTATAAAGTCTCCTAGAGTGGCGCTGATTGGCCAGCGGGTCCACGTGATACGGAGCGAGACACTCCGCATCACGTGGTCCCGCCGGCCAATCAGCGCCCGCCAGTGCAGTGAATATTAAGTAGCCATGTGCGTGGCTACTGTAGCTGGCTCTCCCCGCCTCCTCTCCGCACCCCACTGCGCATGTGCAAACAGTCTAACGCGGCTATAGCCGCTCCAATGCCGTAGCATGCTGCACTTTGCGGAGAACGTGCAGCGTTACATGTAACGCAACGTGGGCTGTGTGAACAGCCCACTTGTGTTACATTGCTGTGCGTTGGGGGAGCGTTACAGGTGCACTAACGTGCGCCTGTAACGTCTTGGTGTGTAAGCAGCCTTAATCTTTGGCACATCCTACCCCAATTTAGGCAAGAGACTTGACTGGTGAACTAATGTGGGAAGTCATATATGTTGCTTGGTATAGGATCTGAGCCATATGAGCTTGGCCTGGAATAGGCTAGGATCTTGGTCAGGCTGCTAGTATAAGAGTCAGTGAAATGACTAAGGTTAGTGGACTAAGGTCTATGCCAGTGGCTATAGTTGTGGACTGGTCACAAGCTAGTCTGAGCAGATAAGAACAAGAGCCAAAGAAAGAAAGATTACTCTGTATCACAGTTGGAGAACCAGAGTGAGTGAGTGAGTGTGTGTGTGTGTGTGTGTGTGTGTGTGTGTGTGTGTGTGTGTGTGTGTGTGTGTGTGTGTGTGTGTGTGTGTGTGTGTGTGTGTGTGTGTTTGTATCCTTGAATACAGTCCTCACTTGCACATGAGAATGCATTCCGGTGCAAACACTGGTGCCCAAGCAGATGTCACAAAGCCATCAAAGGTAACTTTACAGTAAAGCACTGCAACAAAGAAAATGAGAACTGCCCACGTTATATCATCTGCTTGCTCTGCACTATGTTCAGTGTGCTGAATTAAATAACAAAACCGCACTCATAGTGAGAATAGTCCCTTAGGTTGCTGCTGAGAGTTTAATTTCAAAGAGACGCACACTTTAGTTGAAGATACTCTTTCATGAGTGTATATAAGCAGGAATCTGAATTATGGGTCTTAAAAGATCATAGTAAAGCTATATCAGCTAGACAGTTGCTATTTGCTTTGCTTATTTTTCAGTTTACCTCTTTGCATCCTGACACCCTGCACTGCACAATTGTTACCTGCCTAATTTGTAACTGATATAAAACTGTCACATATGAAAATACCCACATGGTTTTTAGCACATCTCTTGCCTTAATATATTACTGCACGTATGTTGATAGTACTGGAAAGATTGTGCAGTTAAAATGTAAACCTGTACATAAACTTTGCGGTATGGGGTGTACTAGTGGGATATCTACTGAGTTGCCCGATAGATATGTCCACAGCAACCTGATCTTTGTCTTTAACAATTTGCTCCTGATTTTCTTGCATCAAAGGTGAACATGGATGATCCAAAGAAATTATTCATGCACCAACACTAGGGGAGTTTCCTTGAAAAAATATTTGAATGGAGAATTCTGATAAACATTGAAAGGACCGGGGACAGGGAAAAGGGGAGACCCCCAAGGACATTGAGCAGCACCATTTTTACCATTTTTACTCAGGGAGATGTAATATAGCACAGAGTTTGTCAACTCAGTCCTCAAGTACCCTCAGCAGTGGAAGTTTTGAAGAAAACCACAAACATTTACAGGTGCGTAATTAGTGTCTCAGCAGAGGTCATTAACTACTTCTGTGGATTCCCCAGAAACATGCACTGCTGGTGGAACTTGAGGACTTAGTTGAGAAACCCTGATCTATGCCTCCATGAGATTCATTCATTTTATTTGGTCCTGGTTCAGGGATACATTAACACCAATAACCCAAGCCACAAACTATAATTACTTCTACAGTGCAAGAAACTAGACCAACAAATTACATGCAATTAAACATAACTAAAACCAATTCATTTAACCACTTTCCCTCCCCCGATATGAGTATCTACTCCTCACTTGCCGCCGTGCATTCCCGATCCCCCATGCTCGTTTTTGCCACCGATGTGTCGGGGGGACGTGAATGAATAGCAGTTCCCATTTATTGATCCAAGTCCCTGTGTGAATGAATGGCGGCGATCAATGAGATGTCGCGTCATTCACAAAAATAGAAAGCAACGTGGCCACGCATTGCTTCCAGTTTAGTGTACGGTTAGTACGCAACAGAGAGGAATGCATGAGGACATGTTGTGGCCAAATGGTAAAATCACCCCTACATACAATGTTTTTTAATAAAAAGTCCCACATTTAAATTTAAAATTAAATCTTTCCCTCCCACATTCTCCTATAGTACCCACTACCCAGTTTTTTTTGTGCGTGTGTTTTTTTTTGTATAAAAAATGTAGCATAAAAAATGAACTTTTTTTTACTAAGTATGCCAAAAGGGTATATTACTGTTATTGTATGATCATGGGCTTCTAAATAGTGATGGATGCAAAATTGAAAAAAAATGCACCTTTATTTCCAAATAAAATATTGGTGCCATACATTGTACAGGGAAATATTTTGTCCTGGAGAAAACCGGGACAAATGGGCAAATAAAATGTGTGGGTTGTATCCACAGTAGAACGTTTTATTTTAAAACTATAATGGACAAAAACTGAGAAATAATGTTGTTTTTCTTATTATTCCCATTAAAATGCAGTTAGAATAAAATAATTCTTAGCAAAAAGTACCACCCAAAAGCAGCCTAATTGGTGGCAAAAAAACAAGTTATAGATTGTTTTGTTGTGATAAGTAGTAATACTATTATAGGCAAATGAATGCATGGAGCACTATTGCTCTGTTTTTTAAAGGACACCTGAGGTGAAAATAAACTAATGAAATAAACAATTGTATCTATCCTCCTTCTCCTAAAAATGACTTTTTAAGATATTCCACAGTTTTATTTTTTATTTAAATCTACTTTTTAGGTTTTTACTGTTCTATTGTTTTTGCTCAATGGTACATTCATTAAAGTATGCTAGAGCTAAAATATATGAACTATTGACCCTATTTACTTATTTCCTGCTCTCAGAAGCAATTTTCTGCTAGAAAAGCATTTTATATTTGTAATTTATTATCAGTGAGGGTCACACTGTAGTCTGACCCAGTCTTGACTCAGACAGGCACTGCCACTTACATACCTGAAGTTTAAAGGCCCGTTTAGATCACAAATGTGGATGGCCATGCATGCGGACCGCAACGTGTACGAACGCACGCCATCCGCGTTTGTGTGCGTTGCGTGGCTGATCCCATCTCTGAAAAGTGAATGGGACAGCCGCGCGTTTTGACAAAATCTGCATGCAGCATGCGTTCCTGGACCGCACAGGTCCGGAACGCATGCAGTGTGAACATCAGACAGTGCACTCTATGCACTGTCTGATGTCGTGTGTGTCTGCCTCCTGTACTCGTTTCCAAAACGCGGCTGGAAACGCGTGCAGTCTGAACGGGCCCTAACTCTTTCTGGCAGAGAAATAAAATAAATGAACACAGCATAGTTATTTGTGTGCTAGGCACTGTACATACACATGTCTATCTCATCATGTCACATGTCACCTCGGGTATCCTTTAAGGGGAAAAACCCTTGAAGGTGAAGTGGTTAACACTATATACTTGTTAACAAAAAAAAATGTCAATTTAGTTAGTTGTGAAACAATCCAAGACTTCTAAAGACACAACAACAAAAGCTGTATAGGTGATACCTTTAATGACTAATTCTACAAGATTCCTTTGCAAGCTTTTGAAACTTGAAGATTCTTCATCAGGCATGATACAAAACTGGATCAGAACCATACTTAAATAAATCTTGTACAGTTAATCATTACAGGTATCACCTAACCAACTTTTGCTGTTATGTCTTCGGATTCTCTCCATGACTAATACCGGACCACACGCAACGAATGCAAGACTTGCAATGTTTGCTTAACCTTTTCCCAACCGCATCACGCCGATGGGCGTGGCCACGGCGTCAGCCCCAGGACCGCCTAATGCCAATTCGTAAAGTCCTGGGGCTCTGTTTTGCAGGAGATCGCGCTCAGGCTGCGCGCGCATCTCCTGCTTGGGGGGGCGGAGCTCTGTCACGCCTTCACTGTTAGAGACTGTTAGATGGCGTGATTGCCGTCTATTTACACGGTGCAGCGCTGCGATCAGCAGCAGCGCTGCACTGGGGCCAGCCGTGTGACACGGCTGTCCCCCTGGGGACAAAAGAGCGATCGGCTCTCATAGGCAGAAGCCTATGACAGTCAATCGCCATAATTGGCTGGCTGTGGGGAGGGAGGGAGGGAGGGTTAACATAAAAAATAAACATGGGGGAGCAATCAGACCCCACCAACAGAGAGCTCTGTTGGTGGGGAGAAAGGGGGGGGGGATCACTTGTGTGCTGTGTTGTGCGGCCCTGCAGCTTAATCTTAAAGCTGCAGTAGTCAATTTTACTAAAAATTGCCTGGTCACTAGGGGGGTTTAGCACTGCAGTCCTCAAGAGGTTAATAGGACAATTCAGATCCCATTTTTAATTCATTTCATCTGGTTCAGTGGTTCATAATGTAAGAATCCAAAACACTTATTGTTCCAATCATTTTCTCTGTGTATTGCCACATCCTGATTGGGGAGCAAGGAACAAGATGGAATTAATTACTGATGGGATGTGAACTTGTTTTATTGATTATCCATTATTATTCTTCACTACGAACTCTACAGTTGGAAGATATGTCATTTAAAATTAAACTGAATTCTTTATTTTAGGTTACTTGTAACTGTCTATTTGGTATTGTATATTTCTCTCCGTACACCCTTTTGTTCCTTAGATGGTAGTGTGTTGTGTTTAATCGGGAAAAGACATACAAAGCGAACAAGAATGATTTCGTCAGGTGACCCTTATGTCAAGTGTGTGGACCCAAATCACTTCCACTCACCACCACTGATGCAGCTAAAAGGTTTTTATTTATTTATTTATTTTTTGCAATACATGTCAACTTTGCATGCCTTTACACACTGAGTGCAATTTTTTTACCTAGCAAGAATGCTTTTAAACTCAACCTTGGCCTAGGTGTTTAATAAGAGAAAAGAACACTGAGCTACTATTTCTATGTCAAAATTCTGAGTGGCAAAGGCTTATAAATATTGCTGATCATATTTCAGAACTCTGAGAACATTGTGGTAATGTCTCAGAACTCAGACGCCTTATTTTAGACAGGAAGGACTCTTATCAAAATTGCCTGCATTTTCCCTGTACACAAAATCACATGGGAATGTAAGTTAGTGGGATGGCTCACACTCGCCAATGCGATTTCAGGTGCAAGGAAAAGACAAGCGACCTGCAGGATAATATTACACAACATTTCCCTGTAAGAGCCACTTTTCCTCGCTTGCTGGCAGCCTCCACCCTTTTCTTTTCTGTGGGCATGCTGCAACCAGCTCTTCAACAGATAGCACACCAAGCTCTGCCTGCCTGGGCTCCCACCTGAGACTGCTGAGCCCAGGGATGGACATAGGCATGTGTGAACCATGCAGCCATACAGGGGTCCCATGCAGCTGCATTACAGTCAGGCCCAGATTATCCTCCAGGTTTGATTCTAGGTGCAGCATTCAGACAATACTGCCGCCAAAGAGATTGGCAGGACAGTCATGCAACTGGTATTGTTCAAAAGAAAATACGTATGGTTATGGTAGCCACTATCTCCCTCCCACTTCAGGTGGGGGACATGTGTGACACTGCTGCATGAGGAGGAGTATGTTTGTATGAGACATAATGAATAGGTAGAAAATGTGTGTTACATTAATATGGTGCCTAAAGAATGCAGCCTAGGTTCACACATATCATCAACACTTTTTGGATCAAACAATTATCTATTATGACCATGTGCACTTGGATGTGGTCCATACAATTATACAAAAACAAGGGGCCTACCGTTTGCTCTGTCATAGCCCTACGACTGCTTTGGCGTCTTCTGATGTATAAGCACCATGTGCATCCCAGGTGAAGCCTCCTCTCTCCTCATGGCACTCCACCACGCACTATCCTTCCTTCGCCTTGTTCCCGTACACGTTAAAACATGCAGTGTTAAGAAATTGCACATGGAAACTGCAGTCATTTTCTGCATGGTAAACCACATTGAAAAGTGTGCCCCCTGCCTTAGAGGTCTGAGATAGCCATTGTGCTAACATCACTGCACTCCTAGCTACTAATACCAGTATTGACTATGAGTTCACAGAGGAAACTCTATACAAGAAAAAAACTAGTTGGTGTCCCAACTTAAATGTCCCAAATTAGCATCTGGGACTTGTGCTGGTCAGATAAAGACCCTCTCTATGAGGAGTAACATAACAATAAAGAAGATATGAAAGAGGCCTGGGAGCTAACACATAACCTCCATACATGCTGCCCTGTGTACTGGAAGTGCTGAAGGCAACAGCGCCCAATACTGTGCACTAGAGCTTTGTGATGAGTGGCTTGATTCTCTTGCAGTCCTTAACTACTTGCCGACTGCTCCATGCCAATTGGTGTGAGCAGTGCGGCAGCCCCAGGACCGCTCCACGCCGATTGGCTTGAAAGGCCTTCTATGCGGCTAGCAGGAGAGTGTGCGCAGGCTGTTAGACGGCGAAACCACCATCTATTAGGGTAGTACAGCGCTGCGATCTAAGGCAGCACTGTACTGGGGACAGCCGTGTGACACGGCTGTCCCCTCCGTCAGTGCAGAAGTGATCCGCTGTCATAGGCTGAAGCCTATGACATCCGATCACGCTGAATGGCCGGCGGGGGGAGGGAGGGAGCGGGATGAAAAAAAATACAGAAATGTATTACAAAAATATTAAAATAAATATTTATAAAAAAAATAAATAAATAAACCCTGGGAAGCGATCAGACCCCACTAACAGACAGCTCTGTTGGTGGGGAGAAAAGGGGGGGATCACTTGTGTGCTGTGCAGTGCGGCCCTGCAGCTTGGCCTTAAAGCTGCAGTGGACAATTACAAGAAAAAGGGCCTGGTCTTTAGGGGGGGGAGGGTTAACAACACTGCAGTCCTCAAGTGGTTAAAAAGCACCTTCCAGAAATCCTGAAATAAAAATGGGATGAGTATGAGGATGGCACAGGGATGAATGCTTAACCACTTCAGCCTTCAGTCGTTTTCACTTTATGCATCCGAGCAATTTTCACCTCCCATTCATTAGCCTATAACTTTGTTACTACTTATCACAATTAACTGATCTATATCTTGTTTTTTTCCGCCACCAATTAGGCTTTCTTTGGGGGGTACATTTTGCTAAGAGCCACTTTACTGTAAATGCATTTTAACAGGAAGAATAAGAAAAAAACGGAAAAAAATCATTATTTCTCAGTTTTCAGCCATTATAGTTTTAAAATAATACATGCCTCCATAATTAAAACTGCCCATATGTCCCGGTTATTACACCGTTAAAATTATGTCTCTATCACAATGTATGGCAACAATATTTTATTTGGAAATAAAAGGTGCATTTTTTCCGTTTTGCATCTATCACTATTTACAAGTTTAAAATAAAAAAATTTTTTTGAAATATTTCATCTTTACATTGATATTTAAAAAGTTTAGACCCTTAGGTAAATATGTACATTTTTTTTTATTTACATGTTTTTTTTTTTTGTTTTTTTTTGTATTAAACATTTTATTTGGGTATTTTTGGGAGGGTGGGATGTAAACCATAGTTTTATAATGTAAATGTGTCTTGAGTTTTATTTTTTCACTTTTAGTTGTAGTTTTACTTTTTGGCCACAAGATGGCGGCCATGAGTTTGTTTACATGACGTCACTCTAAGCGTAACATACACTTAGAGCGACGCATGGGGGACATTACAGCCAGAAAAAGCGCAACTTCCGAGAGAAGCTGTCGCTTTTACAGCAGGGGAGAGGAATCAGTGATCGGGCACCATAGCCCAATTCACTAATTGCCAGGCTAACGAATCGCGGCCGGGAGCGTGCGTGCATGCGCGCGATCGGCTGCGGGAGCGCGCGGACGCGCACATGGCCTCCTGGGCGTAGCTAGTACGTCCAGGAGGCCAAAGTAGTTAACCAGCCCACCTGACATTTTACTATGAACAAATATAATTGTGTGTTCCTCACATGCTCTCTATTTCTTCATACAGTATGAGGTTGGATTCTAATGCTAGTCCCGCTTTGAGCTTTATGTCAATAAAAATAAGTACATACGTGATATAAGTTAGAACCATAAATAACATAGCATGACCAAAGCTGAATAAATACAAAGAATAGAGTTCTCACTTTTGGCATCTTATCAGCTGCTCACAGAGCAAATGATTGTAGAGGAGATTTTTCACGCAGAAGGGAAAAATTCAATCACACCGTAATCAGGTGTAATCCAAAGATGAATATCAGCACATGCTGTAAAGACAATCATAGTCAACAGAGCAAACTTGACCGTTATGGTCATTCTCAACAAACATGTAATTTTCAAAAATAATAAGATATGCAAGTGTCTGAAAATCCCATTGATATCCTCTCACAAACATGCTTTTAGTGAAATTACACAATTTGCTTTTCATTTCTTATATCATAACGAGAGATGATTCTTTAATCTTCAAATACGGTTTTACAGTCTAATGTGAAAAGTCTGGTCTGTTATGATATTTCTATTAGATTGTTATAGAAAATAAACGAGGTTTACAGCTCAGTGGCAAGCTGTTTTGTTTTTGGTGGGTCCTGTTGTTTTTGTAATTTGTTTGCCTCCTGCAGAAAAATTAATAAATGAAGTACAAATTAGCGAATAAATCAAGCAAACACATCTGGCTGTGTTGTATAACTTAATTTTCATTTACTACAGAATAACTCACAGTGTTGGTGAGGGAACACAATGATCACTCTTCCCTGCTAACAAAATGATGTTTGATTGCTGTGAAATTCTACCCATGGCCTGTAGGCATGAAGAAGATAGTCACACTTCATGGAGTGGGGAATTTCTATGATGTAGTTATTTGGGGGTAAAAGGTTAAATAAAACTAGGTTAAAATGTACACCTTGCTCTCCTCTTTGTAAAAAAAAATAAAAAAATTGAGGAAGCCTTTTATCAAGCTGAAAATACGTACAATCGCACTGCGTGCATGAAAAAAGGGCACAGTGAAATCGCTGGATAACGAAATGGCGCCTGGCGGATAACTAAATCTGATATTGATAAACATCGTTGTCAAACTTGATTAACAATAAATACCGTTATAAAAACAGACGGGAAATAATAATGAAAAGATATTAACGTTAAAAATCGTTATGTAATTAAACAATACAGCTTAACCCAACCATACTCTCACACAGTACCCTACCCTGGTGGTGCCTAAAACTAACCACTCCCCTGATTGCGCCTAACCCTAACCACCCCCCCCCCCCCCAACCTCCCTCTGCAGAAACACACTTTTACACATAGAAATGATAATATATTTGATTATGTAAAATATGTACAAACAAACAAAATAATATGAAAAAACTATAAGTTGCAAGCTTCTAAAACAATAACTTACTTCAAAAACTATAATGTTCTAATGTTGTTAACAATATTTATTGTGGCACCCTTTTTTCCCCAGAGAACGTCACCCAGGACACAATGCATATGAGATTTTATTCCCATGGCTGAAGTTCTGCAAGAATATGTTCCTTCCAGAACACTGATAGCAACTTGAATGCTCCTTAGCACAAAAAGACATACATGAGAATCCTCATTTGGAAAAAAAAAATTCTCAAAGTTTTAGTCTGGTTCTAAAGACCACTGTACTTTAATCCTCCAATGGTAACAATAGGTCATACGTGCAATTATGGCGCTAGGAGATTTAAGCGCAGAGTGAAGTAAAAAATGGCTCACTCTGCTCCTGTAAAAGTCCCAGTGGCATTAGTTTCTATTCCCCCTCCAGGCCACCATTGACACTGGGGGAAGATGTAATTCCTGACTGAGACCCACTTTAGCTGTTTTTCACATTATGGCCTATGGTGACACCAGCAGTGCCCACATTTTCTGCCCTGTTTTTGCCTAACTCTAACAATACATGCATTTTATAGCACTTTAAATAAGGAAAAGCTATAATTTCTGAAATCTAGGTGGAGACCCGGTCATCCCCGTTCTTTGCAGTGTATCCCTACACCCTTGGTGGATCCGGGTGTGGACTGGTCCCTGGTGCATGAATATTAAGCAGTACAAGCAGCTGGAATACCCTTTTTGTCTCGAACAATAGGAATCCAGGTGAGTTATAAAGAAGCACTAGGATTTTATGTATTTGACTAAAGCCAAAGTGTGACTTCAAGCTACAACCCTTTATGAAACACCTACTACTCTTCATACCCTTCCTGTTGCCACCCAATAGGGCTCAGCAGAAATGGCAGTTCACATCAGAGGGGTGAGTAAAGCTATTGATAAATATTAGACTTTAACCATCCAGAACAGTCCCGCAATTTATTTGGATGACAGACTGATGTCAATCCAATAACTGTTCAAGCATGAAAGGGGCAAGAAGGGGTATGAGGTTCTCCCTAGTGCCTAGGAACACCGCTCTTTGTCACAACTACTGGTGCATGAGCTTTTTATTGAAACTAATACAAAAATAAGAGCAGAACAACAAAGAGCTTAGGTAGGAAGCATACCACTTTTTCTGGCAATACGCTCATATTTTTCTGTCCTACATCATAGAAAAATACAACATTATGGTTGAGATTTTTTTTTTAATAAAAAAAATGGTTTTTAAATCAATACATCTTCAATTTCTCCTGCTCTTCATCTGCATTTATGTGAATGATATGATCATCTGATGTGTTTTCTTACACCTTTTATTTTCCACTGAGTTGTGTGTTCTTCTTTTAGTCTTCTTCAAACCTTCGGAGAGCCCACCACACCCCTTTCCACTACTATTCGGTGTTACATTTTAGCCCTTTATGGGGTAGTATAAGATCTTGGTTTAACCTCCCTGGCGGTCTATTAAAACTGCCAGGATAGCAGCGCAGCACTTTTTTTTTCAATTTTTTTAAAAATCACTTAGCTAGCCTAGTGCTAGCTACATGATAGCCGTTGTGCAGCGGCATCCTCCCACCCCTTCCGATAGCCTCCAGCAATCAGAGCAAACAGGCAATCCCGTTTAGAACGGGATTTCCTGTTTGGCTTCCCCTATCGCCATGGCGACGATCGGGATGACGTCATCCACGTCATCCACATCATGGCGTCTGGGGGAGTCCCAATCCACCCCTTAGCACAGCCTGGCGGTGATTGGTCAGGCTGCGCAAGGGGTCTCGGGGGGGGGCTCTAAAGCTGCGGGTAGCACCGAATTGGCACAGAGCGGTGGCAATTGGCTTATACACACAGCTAGCAAAGTGCTAGTTGTGTGTAACAAAGCAAAAAGATTGCAAATCGGCCCACCAGGGGCTGAGAAATCCTCCACGCCGGCTTAGCCCGAGCTCAGTTTAGGCTTACCGCTGAGGAGGTTAACCAATTGAATTGTGAAAGGGCAGATGACTTACTAAACATAAACCCCAACCTCCATGCTATAACCCTCTCCTCTAACTGGCAGGTGCAGTGTAATATTGGGAAAACAGTTCTTTGTTAAAGTGTACCCAAGGCCATATGTGACTTGATGAGATGAATATGTGTATGTACAGTACAATACATATTTATAACCAGGTTTTTTTACTTGAGTTATTTTGCTGCCTGAAAGAGTTAATTTCTGGACATGGAAGTGACAGCTTCTGCCTTGTTGGTACCTTGTCGGGAATAGAGTAAACATCACTGATAAGCAGATGACAGCCATAAAAGTTTTTCTTATGCAGGAGAACAGAGGCGCCAAAAGGATAAAAGGAAGCTAAATGAGCTTAAAAACCAAATTCTTGGTAAATAGAGGAGGTAGTGGTGGACTTACCTCCTCCAAGTAGACACACAACGACTGTAGTAAACACAGTCAATATATTTTATTTATGAACTCCAAATATGCAACGCATTTCGCAGGTTTGGTCCCGCTTCATCAGGCAATAACAACGGAGCAATAGCATATGTGGTCAGTAGAAGAGCCAGGCAGAGGTGCCTGGCTCTTCTACTGACCACATATGCTATTGCTCCGTTGTTATTGCCTGATGAAGCGGGATCAAACCTGCGAAACGCGTTGCATATTTGGAGTTCATAAATAAAATATATTGACTGTGTTTACTACAGTCGTTGTGTGTCTACTTGGAGGAGGTAAGTCCACCACTACCTCCTCTATTTACCAAGAATTTGGTTTTTAAGCTCATTTAGCTTCCTTTTATCCTTTTGGCGCCTCTGTTCTCCTGCATAATATTGAGTCCACGCTGGGTGGAGGGTTGAACCCCTTTTTCTCATCTACAGAGAGTGACTTCTTATTCCTGAGTGGGGTCAGGAAAATCTCCCCACCTGCCTTTACAGTGGTTGCCTAATGGTAACCCTGGTTTGTGAGTATTAATATTTACTCTATCTAGTAACCATTTACCAGTACATATTACACTATTGGGGCTCTTGGTGTTCCTTGTTTTTATAAAAAGTTTTTCTGGCAGAATACAACTTCTGAGGGCAGGGAGAGATAAATTACATAAACTACTGACCTTTTTCTAAGTCTGGGGCACTGATTAGAGGCAGTAAAACATTCAACCTACTTTGTGAATGTTTCAATATAAAAGAAAACCCCTGGGATACTTAAAAAGGTCATTTTTTTGGAGTAGGAGGATAAATATAATTGTTTATATCATCAGTTTATTTTAACCTCAGGTTCTCTTTGAGGAGGTTCTTTGACACATTCTTTTACAAGGTACTCACTAGCCCCATTGTTAAGAACCATGCAAGCTAGTATCACTTCAATCCTATACATGACCATCACTACTGGGCAATCTCAGCCGGTGCATAGGAGCTGAGGTTAATGAGGCTTATATATATATATATATATATATATATATATATATATATATATATATATATATATATAATTTTTTTTTTGAGTTCCACCTTTCATTCACATACGTTCCCAGTATGGAAAATAAATATTGCTTAAAGATGTATTTCATAGATTCTGCTCATGTATTTGCTTAATGATGCAAGTGGCCTTGCAATATCCAGTGATAAATAGGGAAACATGCACGCTCATGTCCCATTTTCCCATATATGTCTTTAGAGCCATGTAGCCAGGCTCTTAAAGAGGAACTGTAATGAAAATAACGTATTGCATAAAATTGCTTATTTTTTCACAATAATGATTTATGAACTATTTAGGCAGTGTTTGACCATTGTAAAATCTTCCCTTACCCTGATTTACATTCAATGTGGCAACATCTTTATTCCTGTCAGGTGGATCTCTGTGGAATGTTAGCTTCTAAGAGCTCTAAGCCAGAACAAAATCTACCTGGTCTCCTAAAACAGTGTTCCCCAACCCTTTCCTCAAGGCCCACCAACAGTGCATGTTTTGTGGAAATGAGCTCTGCTGAGACACGAATCACCTCACCTGTGAATGCTTGTGGTTTTCTGCCTTGTGGACAGGGTTGGGGATGGGAACTGTGTCCTAGAATACTTGGAGGGGGGGGGGGGAGATTATGTACCACTAATCAACTTATGCTAAACATCACTGGAGAGAGAGCTACATTCACTATACTGTACAGACATATATACATATAGGAAATGTTGAACTGGGGAAATTACCATAAAAGTGGGCATCCTGAATAATGTATTGCATTCTTCTATATGTCTCTACAGTGCCTCTTAAATACACATGGAAATATGGCGATCACAATGTTTGCACTTTGCAGTCATCCATCTGGTGGGCAAGACACTGTTGCATTTTGGTCACACTGAGCCAAATAATCACAGACTGCAATGCCTCAGATCAGTAAATGAGCCTTATCACGTTCTTGATCAGATGAGGATGCACTGCTGCCAACATCCACAAAACAATCTAGCAAACAACAATGTTTGGTTAAGTAATATTTCATAAGAATAATGTGTTTAGGATAAAGTTTAAAGGTAAAACCAGTGATGTAGGCTGTGCATTGGATAGATTCCTGTTGTTGGCAGCAGTACATCTTTCTTGGTCAAGAAATTGATAATTGATTTTTTTCCCCGCTTCATATCCATGGTTATGCAACACCTAGAGATACAATAATTATGTCAGTCTTGCATTGAGAGTTACTTTATATGCTGGTGGTATAAAAACATCAAATTTGGTTTAACTGTTTTAGAAAAAAATGGCAAAACAGGCATTATTTTCTGTTCAAATCTATCTATCTATCTATCTATCTATCTATCTATCTATCTTCCAAATCATGTGCAGTATTAATATAGATAGATTAAAAAGATAGATAGATAAATAGATAGATGGATGGATGGATGGATGGATGGATGGACGGATGGATGGATAGATAGATAGATAGATAGATAGATAGATAGATAGATAGATAGATAGATAGATAGATAGATAGATAGATAGATAGATAGATAGATAGATTTACATTTATGATTTATAGCATTACATCTGTACCATAGGTAGAATGGAAGTAAGGGAAGAAGGAAAGTAACAAAGGAACTTTAAATTAAAAAGCAGGTCTAAGTTGAACAGATTCAAAAACCTGAATAAGAAAGGAAACAAAAAGTACCATAAATATAGGAAAGTACAATCAAAAAATAAACCTTTGTAATCAAAGCTTGATATGGAATATATAGTATCACAGAAATGTGGCTACGTTCTGAGAAAATAAATATTTTTTTAAATAATATGTGCACCTGTTCAGGGCTCTGTTCTTTCATAAAGCAGGGTCGATATAACAAGTCTACAGACATTTTTATTTTCATTTTATTTGGATTACTGCAATGACCATTGAAAACGCTACTAAAGAAAGTACTGAAAACAGATTAAAGACTAAATTAATTTGCAAGCAACATACTGAAGAAGGATAGAATTTTTATAAAATCAGTTAACATGGATATAGACTAAAATAAAATTCAGGCTATTTTGCCATTGCTTTATTTTATATGCTTATTTTATGACAAAGTAAAGTACACACGCTTTCAATACAAAATCCATTTTAATCCCATCTGCATTTGCTTTTCAGTTTATCTTTTCTGTTTTTTTATGCAATAAAGAAAGCTTAAAAATAAGACCACTAAAATGTCAAGTATCTATTAAGAATTCAAGTGAACACAAGTAGGACTGAGTTTTTATCTGTGTAAATAACAATATACATTTACACACATGCCAAATTAAGCTTACAGTCTAAAGGTGGCCACACACGATACAATAAAATGATCTGATTTTACAGCAATTCGATAAAAACGATCGGATCTCCCGAAAATATCGAAAGCTTTTTTTTCATTCGACTGAAAAATCCGATTGGATTTCCCGTTTTCTTTGATTTTTATTGATCCGGAATGCCAGATATTTTTCTTCAATCACTCTAAAGATTGTATAGTGTGTGTTAGATTGTCAATTTATTAATATACACACTCTAGCAATTTTGTCAGAGTTTCCAATCATTTTTATCATAATTGGGGAAAAATTGAACATACGTGTGTGGTACATTGGTCATATTTTGAAATGTTACAATCAGTCAGAAAAATGTATTGCAATTCTTAAATTGAACAGAATTTTTAAAAATTGTATAGTGTGTGGCCACCTTCAGAATAGAACAGGAGAATGCCATTGGTAGGGAAAATTGATCTGTGCTTAGTTCACAATAAAGAGTTAAGACAAAGTTAAAGCTGTGTAGGTGAGTTTAAAGAAGTGGGCTTTGAAAGATTGTTAAACAAGTCAATTGTAAAGGAAAACCAAATAGGAATAATAGGTAAGTTTCAAAGAGTTAAAGAAGCTGTAGTGGACATGCATGGTTGGGAAGAGCTTAAACATAGAGATAACATTAGATGATAAGAGAACAAGGCCATGTCTTTAAGTATGTGATAACAATAGTAACTTGAGTCATAATAAGCTAGCTATGCTTTCATGTTAGCTTGTAGAGGCAAGAGGCCTTTAATATTATTATTTATTTTTGGTGGGCTTTTTGCAATGCCCCCATACATGCGATCAGTATCAAATTTTCTATGACATTGAAATAGGTAGTCAATAGGTAAAATACATAAAACATTTAGAAAAGCCTCAGGAGTTTTCACCAGCCGTGGGGGAGCTTTCACCAGCCATGTCCAAGCATTGTTGCGTCACACGCAAAATGTTTGCAGACAAATAAAATAGATATATACAGGGGATGTAAAATTGGTGGTGTGCACCTATAACTATAGAAATGCAAACAAAGGTATTAATGAACCGCACTACATACACCTTTAAGTAAAGATGACTGTCCCTATAAAGCAACCTCACTTACCTTAGTAGAGGGAAGCTTTTGGGTCTTCTAGAGACTTTCCTGTCCCACTCCATATTGTTGTTCCAGCTTTTGGACCCCCAAAGTTGATGTCCGTGCCCCTGTATGTGAGCGAGTACTGCACAGGTACAGGATGGCATACACCTGCACAGCAGTATTGAGCCACCTCCCAGCAGCCACTACTCTTGCTGGAAAAAGCCACACCTATTCAGTTACATGCTATTGCAAGTTGCCTTCACAGTGCAGCCGAGCTCCATCTGCAAGCGCTTATCAATGGATTATCCACAGGCTTCCCTCTACCTAGGTAAGTACCCATTTGGGGACATTTTTTCACTACAGGTACACATAACAGGAAACATGAGATGAACAATCCTCCACTGGCTGGCTTTTTAGATTGTCCAGTCCCACAAAATCCCCTTTTCCTGCCCTCCCATTGCTTCTGCACCTGCACAGTACTATTGCACAGGCACAGACAGAACACTCTGACCACAGGAGCACGTCAGGGGCAACTGTAAACATGTGCAACTGTAAAGATTAGATTGTGAGCTCCTCCGAGGGGCAGTTAGTAACAAGGCAATATATACTCTGTACAGCGCTGCGTAAGATGTCAGCACTATATAAATACTAAAATAATAATAATATTAATAACTGTGCATGTCTGGACAAATTTACCATTATTTCATCTGAACTAATTGCAAATGTTCATTTTAGGTGACAAAAGTATTGTGTCTGTAAGTGAATTCAATGCACAATCATTTACAATCATTCTATTTGCCTTAGTTAGGTTGTTGGACTTCATATTGATAATCAAGAACATAATATTCCTTTGCTTTAAACGATACCTAGAGAGAAATGTGAACAATGCCATTTATAAAGAACTTTTAAATAATATTCCAGACATGTTGGGATTACATTTTTCCGCCATTGGCTGTGTGCTTATTGCAGATTTGTGACTCAGAAACAATATAAATCAAAAGAACAGCATGCTAGCAAGGTATCTAGCATTATTAAAAGTGAGTGCACATATCGTATTTTAGGATTATATAGGAGCTATATAAATATACAACTTATAGAGGAGCTAGATATTTGGACCTAGATTACATAACCTGTGCAGCCTAAGTTTAAATCTGTAAATAGATTATGTGGCTGCTTCCTTCAATTGCTTTATGGCAAAGTGTGGTAGATATACAACAAGGCAAGACACAGAACATTTATATTGTGCTTTTTTCCTTGAGGACTCAAAGCGCCAGAGCTGCAGCCACTAGGGCTATGGGCGGTAGCAGTGTTAGGGAGTCTTGCCCAAGGTCTGCTTATGGTATAGTTACTGGCAAGGGCATAACTAGCAATCACTAGGCCCCCACTGCGAAACTTTGGATGCGGCCCCCTCCCCCCTTCCATTTCTGCAATGATAAACTGAGAACCAATGCTATACAATTGGCACTTGATTGTGTTTTTCCTATCCAAATAAAAACTGCAGTACGGGAGTATTGTACACATTTTCCCTATCAATTACATTAGCTTCTTGATAAAATGTGCATGTTTTCACACATACAGCCACAGCTTCTTGATGAAATGTGCATGTTTTCACACATACAGACAAAGCTTCTTAATAAAATGTGCATGCTTTCACACATACAAACACAGCTTCTTGATAAAATGTGCATGTTTTCACACATACAGACACAGCTTCTTAATAAAATGTGCATGCTTTCACACATACAGACACAGCTTCTTGATAAAATGTGCATGTTTTCACACATACAGACACAGCTTCTTAATAAAATGTGCATGTTTTCACACATACAGACACAGCTTCTTAATAAAATGTGCATGCTTTCACACATACAAACACAGCTTCTTGATAAAATGTGCATGTTTTCACACATACAGACACAGCTTCTTGATAAAATGTGCATGTTTTCACACATACAGACACAGCTTCTTAATACAATGTGCATGTTTTCACACATACGGACACACACGGTGGGCAGAAAACTGACAGACAGCCTTCAGCTTCATATTACACTCACTCTGTCCACCTCCTATGGAGCAGAACAAGCTCTGCAGACTTCTCTGGTAGCATCACTACAGCACACAGCAATAGGGCAGAGGGTGGAGAGGCTGGGGAAGGGAATTGTACATAACACCCTGCTGCACACCGAATAGGGACTATCTAAAAATCTTTGTCTACAAAACTTTGCATGATTCCTTATCAGTGTTGAGCAGATGCAGTCATTAAAACAATTGTGCACAGAGCAGAACACTTTTTCTCTCTGTGCCCTTAGTTGTCAGTTTCTCAGCACAGGGAAAAGAAACATCTCCCCATCAGTGTTACCAACCTTTCTCATTATTTTTTACTTACCAACACATAAAAATTTACTTATAAAGGATTTTTTCACCAACCAAAACCACTGTGACGTGTGTAGCGTGGTGCACCAAAAAAATGGGCATGGTTACTCAAAAGAATGTGGGCATGGTCATGGGTGGGGCAGCATACTGTATACATGACTTTAGCTGTGCTGTAAAAGGTCTGCTGGGGAAGTTTGAGCTCTGCCATAGTGTTTCCCCCCAAAATACATGTAATCTTACAGCATTTCACCAAAAATACACGTAATCTGGCAGAGGTTCTTCCAAAATACAGATAATATGGCAGTAGTTCCCCAAAAATAGATGTAATCTGGCAGCAGCAGCAGTTCCCCCAACATATACATAATCTGGCAGCGGTTCCCCAAAATACACTTAATCTGGCAGCAGTGGTTCCTCAAAAAATACAGATAATCTGGCGGAAGTTCTCCCAAAAAAGGTTCCCCCAGTATAGGTAGCCAGGTCTATAGGCGTCCCCAGTATAAGTAGCCAGGTCTATGGGTTTCCCCAGTTTAGATAGCCAGGTGTAAAGGTGTCCCCAGTATAAGTAGCCATGTATATAGATGTCCCCAGAATAGTTAGCCAGGTCTATAGATGTCCACAGAATAGATATCCAGGTCTATAGGTGTCCACAGAATAGGTAGCCAGGTGTATAAATGTCCCCAGAATAGGTAGCCAGGTCTATTGGTGTCCCCAGAATAGGTAGCCAGGTCTATTGGTGTCCCCAGAATAGGTAGCCAGGTCTATAGGTGTCCACAGAATAAGTAGCCAGGTCTATAGATGTCTCCAGCATAGGTAGCCAGGTCTATTGGTGTCCCCAGAATAGGTAGCCAGGTGTATAGATGTCCCCAGAATAGGTAGCCAGGTGTATAGATGTCCCCAGAATAGGCAGCCAGGTGTATAGATGTCCCTAGAATAGGTAGCCAGGTCTTTAGGTGTCCCCAGAATAGGTAGCCAGGTCTATAGGTGTCTCCAGAATAGGTAGCCAGGTGTATAGATGTCCCCAGAATAGATAGCCAGGTCTATAGTTATCCCAAGTATAGGTAGCCAGGTGTATAGATGTCCCCAGAATAGGTGGCCAGATATGTAGATGTCCCTAGAATAGGAAGCAAGGTGTATAGATGTCCCCAGAATAGGTAGTCAGGACTTTAGGTGTCCCTCCTTAGCAGGAGGGGAGGCAGCGCAGAGAAGCGGGAGCAGTGGGCACAGCGGAGGGGAAGGGGGGGCCATCTCCCCTCTTCCCTCACATGGGGCTCCCTCTTCCTTGCTCCCCCTCCAGAACTAAGCATTGAGGCAGCGGGCGGCAGCGGGCAGGAACTTAACTCTGTCTTCTTAAAGGTGCGAAAGGAAGCTCCGGCGCTTTAAACAAGGCAGAGATTAGTCCTGCCCGCTGCCAGGCGCTGCCACAATGCTTAGTTCCGGAGGGGGGAGCGAGGACACTGCTGAATTCCTTATGGAATTCAAGGGCAACTAAATTTGCATACAAGTTTACGGTATGCATGTACATTTAAGGGCGGTTGGGAGCACTGCTCCCCATGGGCCCCCTGCGGCTGCATCCCTTGCGTCCCTGCCATTGGGTGCTGGCTTACTAATCAGGACTTATGAACCCAGGTCGCCTGTGTCAGAGGCAGAGCCCTTAACCAGTACATTATCCAGAGTCCTTAATCAATTTCCATCTTAACCAGTAGCAGAAACTTACTTTCCCTCTAGTGTCCAGAAGGATGAGATGCAAGATGTATTAATCATTAATGAACTGCAAAAAAATATCCCAGTAGGCCTTAAATCTACAACCATTGTGCCAGTCCTAAAAAATCCTAGGATAAGCTGTCTTAGTGATTATCGACCAGTTGCTCTAACCCCTGTCATCGCCAAGTGCTTTGAACGACTGGTAGCCAGACACATCAAGGCCTCCATCCCAGCAAATTTAGATCAACACCAGTTTTCTTACCGAACAAATAGATCGACTGAGGATGCCATCTGTGTAGCTCTCCATGCTGCCCTCTCACACCTGGAAAAGCCTAACTCCTATGTTAGGATGCTCTTTGTTGACTACAACTCAGCATTTAACACCATTGTACCAAGCCAGCTGACCAACAAACTCCATGCACTAGGTCTTGCTCCCTCCATATGTACTTGGTTATTGGACTTCCTTACTAATCGCCCTCAAACTGTCAGACTAGGAAAACAGACATCCTCCACCCTTACCCTGAGCACTGGCGTGCCACAGGGCTGTGTATTAAGCCCTCTCCTCTATGCACTTTTCGCCCAAGACTGCCAGCCTATCCATACCTCAAACATAATTGTAAAGTTTGCAGATGATACGACTGTCATTGGGCTTATATCAGACAATAAGGAAGCTGCATACAGAGAAGAAGTTAGGAACCTGACTGCATGGTGCGACATTAACAACCTGTTATTAAATACAAAGAAGACCAAAGAAATTATTCTGGACTTTAGGACCCCCAAAAAGACCACTCACCTACCGCTAATGATCAATGCAGAGGCTGTGGAGAGAGTTGCCAGGTTCAAATTTTTGGGAGTCACCATCGCAGAGAACCTGTCCTGGGCTGACATTGCTTTAGCTGTAACTGGCAAAGCACAACAACGCCTCTACTTTCTGAGAAAACTAAGGAGCGCTAACCTCCCACAGAAGCTGCTGGTTAATTTCTACAGATGCACTATAGAAAGCGTTCTGACGAATTGCATGATGGCCTGGTACAACAGCTGCACGAAGGCTACTAGAGAAGCCCTGCAGTGAGTTGTTAAAACAGCAGAAGCCATTATTGGCACTGAACTACCATCACTGGAACTTTTGTATAATACTCGCAGCGTGAGAAGGGCCAAAACAACACTCACCCTAGAAATGCCCTGTTTGAGCTCCTTCCATCAGGTAAATGTCTTAGATCAATCCGCACACACACAAACAGTATGAAAGACAGCTTTTTTCCATCCACCATAAACTTGATGAACTCTGAATCCTCTCTGAAATAATTAACACTGTGTACAAATTGTTTAAACATCTGTAATACCTGGCATATGTGTATAATTTATTCTCCTCCTTGTTACTATCACTTTGTTCCCTATATGCACCGTGGGGTTGTCATGAAAAGTAATTTGGTCGTGTTACACAATGACAATAAAATTGAATTTAATTGAATGTTAATAAGCTATGAGACAAAGATGGAGATGAAAAATCAAAGCTTCTGGAAGCTGACCCTTTTAACCAGAAGGTCTGCTAATTTCTACATGATTTGCTAGCCTCAATCCCCATCTCCCCGATATGACTAATTAGCACATTGGCTTTGTCACTCAGTGCTATTAATAACCATTTCCCTGACTGTACTACCTTAGTTTACAGACAAACAGCAATGGCCAACAACCTCCCCCACTCTACCCCAAAAAAAAATGAGTGAGCCTGATTGTGTTTTAGGAGTATTCCCTTAATTTCATTAACATCCCCATTATTAAAAAACCTTTTTTAAACCCTTTAATGGACCTTACATAACATTTATCATAGTTAGTAATAATTGTACTCACAACTAGTGTTGGGCGAACATCTAGATGTTCGGGTTCGGGCCGAACAGGCTGAACATGGCCGCGATGTTCGGGTGTTCGACCCGAACTCCGAACATAATGGAAGTCAATGGGGACCCGAACTTTTGTGGTTTGTAAAGCCTCCTTGCATGCTACATACCCCAAATTTACAGGGTATGTGCACCTTGGGAGTGGGTACAAGAGGAAAAAAAAATTAGCAAAAAGAGCTTATAGTTTTTGAGAAAATCGATTTTAAAGTTTCAAAGGGAAAACTGTCTTTTAAATGCGGGAAATGTCTGTTTTCTTTGCACAGGTAACATGTTTTTTGTCGGCATGCAGTCATAAATGTAATACATATAAGAGGTTCCAGGAAAAGGGACCGGTAACGCTAACCCAGCAGCAGCACACGTGATGGAACAGGAGGAGGGTGGCGCAGGAGGAGAAGAAGGCCACGCTTTGTGAGACACAACAACCCCGGCCTTGCATGAGGGCAAGAAGCGTGCGGATAGCAGGCTTTGTACCGCCATGCAGTCATAAATGTAATAAAGATAAGTGGTTCAATAAACAGGGACCACGCGGCAACGCTAACCCAGCAGCAGCAGACGTGATGGAACAGGAGCAGGCGCAGGAGGAGAAGGCCACGCTTTGTGAGACACAACAACCCAGGCCTTGCATGAGGGCAAGAAGCGTGCGGATAGCATGCTTTGTACCGCCATGCAGTCATAAATGTAATAAAGATAAGTGGTTCAATAAACAGGGACCACGCGGCAACGCTAACCCAGCAGCAGCAGACGTGATGGAACAGGAGGAGGCGCAGGAGGAGAAGGCCACGCTTTGTGAGACACAACAACCCCGGCCTTGCATGAGGGCAAGAAGCGTGCGGATAGCATGCTTTGTACCGCCATGCAGTCATAAATGTAATAAAGATAAGTGGTTCAATAAACAGGGACCACGCGGCAACGCTAACCCAGCAGCAGCAGACGTGATGGAACAGGAGCAGGCGCAGGAGGAGAAGGCCACGCTTTGTGAGACACAACAACCCAGGCCTTGCATGAGGGCAAGAAGCGTGCGGATAGCATGCTTTGTACCGCCATGCAGTCATAAATGTAATAAAGATAAGTGGTTCAATAAACAGGGACCACGCGGCAACGCTAACCCAGCAGCAGCAGACGTGATGGAACAGGAGGAGGCGCAGGAGGAGAAGGCCACGCTTTGTGAGACACAACAACCCAGGCCTTGCATGAGGGCAAGAAGCGTGCGGATAGCATGCTTTGTACCGCCATGCAGTCATAAATGTAATAAAGATAAGTGGTTCAATAAACAGGGACCACGCGGCAACGCTAACCCAGCAGCAGCAGACGTGATGGAACAGGAGCAGGCGCAGGAGGAGAAGGCCACGCTTTGTGAGACACAACAACCCAGGCCTTGCATGAGGGCAAGAAGCGTGCGGATAGCATGCTTTGTACCGCCATGCAGTCATAAATGTAATAAAGATAAGTGGTTCAATAAACAGGGACCACGCGGCAACGCTAACCCAGCAGCAGCAGACGTGATGGAACAGGAGCAGGCGCAGGAGGAGAAGGCCACGCTTTGTGAGACACAACAACCCAGGCCTTGCATGTGGACAAAAAGCGTGCGGATATAGCAGCAATGCTTTTTGCCGCCATGCAGTCATAAATGTAATACAGATGAGAGGTTCAATAAACAGGGCCCGGAAACGCAACACCATCCCAGATGTTCATTGGTCATGTTACTTGGTTGGGGTCCTGGAGTGTTGCGTAGTCATTTCCAATCCAGGATTGATTCATTTTAATTTGAGTCAGACGGTCTGCATTTTCTGTAGAGAGGCGGATACGCCGATCTGTGACGATGCCTCCGGCAGCACTGAAACAGCGTTCCGACATAACGCTGGCTGCCGGGCAAGCCAGCACCTCTATTGCGTACATTGCCAGTTCGTGCCAGGTGTCTAGCTTCGATACCCAATAGTTGAAGGGTGCAGATGGATGGTTCGACACAGCTACGCCATCTGACATGTAGTCCTTGACCATCTTCTCCAGGCGATCGGTGTTGGAGGTGGATCTGCACGCTTGCTGTTCAGTGGGCTGCGGCTGCATGGGTGTCAGAAAATTTTCCCACTCCAAGGACACTGCCGATACCATTCCCTTTTGGGTACTAGCTGCGGCTTGCGTTGTTTGCTGCCCTCCTGGTCGTCCTGGGTTTGCGGAAGTCAGTCTGTCTGCGTACAACTGGCTAGAGGAGGGGGAGGATGTCAATCTCCTCTCTAAAGTCTCCACAAGGGCCTGCTGGTATTCTTCCATTTTGACCTGTCTGACTCTTTCTTCAAGCAGTTTTGGAACATTGTGTTTGTACCGTGGATCCAGAAGGGTATAAACCCAGTAATTGGTGTTGTCCAGAATGCGCACAATGCGTGGGTCACGTTCAATGCAGTCTAGCATGAATTGAGCCATGTGTGCCAGAGTCCTACCAGAATCCTCATCATCCTCTTGTGAGCGTTGTGATAGTTGTTGTGATGCATCATAGTCGTCACCTTCCTCCTGGTCTGCTTCTGCTGACCATTCGCGTTGAATTGTGGAAGTCCAACGTGCACCGCTCTGGCCCTCGTCAGTGGTGGCATGAAATTCCTGCTCCAACTCCAGCTGTTCCTCCTCCTCTTCTTCGTCATAGCTGCTGGGGCCAGCGTTCCCTGAGGCGGATGGCCTGATGTTGGTACCATCACGCTGATCGTTTTCTCCTTCAGATTCCCCCAGTTGCATCATGACAGCTGTTTCCTTGATTTTTAACATCGACCTCTTCAGTAAACACAGCAGTGGTATGGTAATGCTGACTGAAGAGTTGTCACTGCTCACAAGCAACGTGGATTGCTCAAAATTTTGGAGGACTTGGCAGAGGTCCAACATGTTGGCCCAATCGGATCCACAGAAGCTTGGCAGCTGGCCGGATGCGCCTCGGTACTGCGCCGTCATGTACTGGACCACTGCACTCTTCTGCTCGCAAAAGCGGGCTAGCATGTGCAGCGTAGAATTCCAGCGCGTAGGGACATCACACAGCAAGCGATGGTGGGGGAGATTGAAGCGCTCCTGCATCTTGGCGAGTGCCCCCGAAGCAGTACTGGAATTTCTACAATGTTTGGACACTCGACGCACCTTCAACAGCAGATCGGGCACGCCTGGGTATGTCCTCAGGAACCGCTGAACTACTAGGTTCATCACGTGCGCCAGGCAAGGGATGTGTGTCAGCTTAGCCAACCTTAAAGCGCGAATGAGATTACTCCCATTATCACACACAACCATGCCCGGTTTCAGGTCCAGCGGTGCCAGCCACAAAACCGTCTGTTCCTTTATTCCCCTCCAAATTTCCTCCCCTGTGTGCTGCTTATCCCCAAGGCAGATTAGCTTCAGCAACGCTTGCTGACGCATGCCAACAGCTGTGCTGCACTGCTTCCACGATCCTACTGCTGCTGGGTTAGCGTTTCCGGATGAGGTACAGCTTTGAGATGCGTTGGAGGAGAAGGAGTCAGAGAGGTAGGTGCTGCTGTTATCCAGTGGGAGGGACGGCGGTGCAGCTGTTTGTGGCGTGGGCAACACCCGTGCCGTAGCAGGTGAGGAATCGCTGCCAGGCTCCACAAGGTTCACCCAGTGCGCGGTAAGGGAGATGTATCGACCCTGGCCGAACGCACTCGTCCAGGTGTCAGTGGTGAGGTGAACCTTGCAGGCAACGGCATTCTTCAAGCTTCGGGTTATTTTGCTGACCACGTGCTCATGCAACTCAGGCACTGCAGAGCGTGCAAAGTGGTAGCGGCTGGGAACCACGTAACGTGGGATGGCCACTGACATCATGCCCTTGAAGCTGTTTGTCTCCACCAATCGATATGGCAGCATTTCGCAGGCCAGAAGCTTGGCTATGCTGGCTGTTACTGCCACGGCCCGGGGGTCATTTGCTGGCAATTTCCTCTTGCGCTCAAACATCTCCGACACAGACAACTGAACCGTAGCGCTGCACACGGAAGGGCTGTTGGTTGTTGTGTTTGATGAACACTGGGAGACCTCAAGAGCACTACTCCGGAAAGTGACAGTGTCAGCGTCGTCTGATGTTTGTGAATGTTGTGAACCACGCAATGGCTGGGCTACTGCTGCTGCTGAGGCGGGTCTGGTGGTGAGTCTGGTGAACCCAAGGGAGGCAGTGTTGTTTCTGGTACCCTGTCCTGACGCGTTTGCCCAAAGAGTGGGATGTTTGGATAGCATGTGACGGCTCATGCTGGTGGTGGAGAGGTTGTTAATATTTTTCCCCCTGCTCAGGCGGGTCTTGCACACCTTGCAAATCGCCATGGTAACATCCTCAGTGCAGTCTTCAAAGAAAGCCCAGACTTTGGAGCACCTGCCTCCTTGCTGGCGATTTCTGTTTGCTCCTCTTTTGCCTCTCACTTGAACTTCCACGCTTGTGGTGCCTGAAATTGCGCGCCGCCTACCTTGTGGCACAAGGCGAACTCGTGCAGCAGTGTGTTCTTCAACAGACTCATCTGTGCTGCTGCTACGACGGCGATGTTCTCGTTCACAAACAAAATCTGGGTCTCTGTCCACATTGTCCATACCCTCCTCTTCCATCTCCTCAAACTCGTCATATGTCATTGTGGGCCACCGCCGTGGAGTAGAGCTCCCCACAACAACCTCTGCGCAGCACACTCCAACGTCGTCTTCCAGATCTTGTCGGCCGACCTCCTGCAATTGCAACCCCTCCTGCCCAAATTGCTCTGGGATTTGGGTTTCCGAGTCCTCTTCGGACTCGCCTTGTATTTCAGTGCGCGGTGCATTTCCCACAGTTAACGGTTGTGAATCCAGGCACAACATTTCTGGCTGTTCCTCCATTGACCTTTGAAAGGTGGAAGTTTGTTGGGCTGGGAATAGCTCCTGCGAATACCCCATTGTGTCCTGAGGTAATTCATCGGACTGGTTATCTGGCAGTTGTGTGCGTGGTGTCGCTGCCGGTTGTGTCAGCTTTGTGCCCACTGGCTCCTTGTAACTGGCTGAGGACTCGGACCTCGTGCGTGATGTGCTGGTGCTGCTTAACCCACTGCTGGACGCTTGAGAGGTCATCCAAGTAATTATCTGGTCCTGTTCTTTTGGATTTGTGAGGGTTGTTGTCCTGGACAACATGGGCGGTATTGAGTGGGTTTTCTTGGGTGCTCCCCTGTGGCCTGTACGTCAACCGTCAGGGGAAACACCTCTTCCCTTGCCCCTCCCTCTTTCACCGGATTTCTTCCTCATTTCACTTATCCTTACAGTACACGCTGACTGGCAGCAGTACAGTGGCAGTACAGAAATGCTATACAGTACCACTATTCCCAGCAGCGACACAGAGCACAATGCTATACAGTGACGGGTGAGCGGTGTACCACTATTCCCAGCAGCGACACAGAGCACAATGCTATACAGTGACGGGTGAGCGGTGTACCACTATTCCCAGCAGCGACACAGAGCACAATGCTATACAGTGGCGAACGAGCGGTGTACCACTATTCCCAGCAGACACAGAACAGTACACAGAATGCTATATAGTGTGGCTGAACGAGCGGTGTACCACTATTCCCAGCAGACACAGAACAGTACACAGAATGCTATATAGTGTGGCTGAACGAGCGGTGTACTACTGTTCCCAGCAGACACAGAACAGTACACAGAATGCTATATAGTGTGGCTGAACGAGCGGTGTACTACTGTTCCCAGCAGACACAGAACAGTACACAGAATGCTATATAGTGTGGCTGAACGAGCGGTGTACTACTGTTCCCAGCAGACACAGAACAGTACACAGAATGCTATATAGTGTGGCTGAACGAGCGGTGTACCACTGTTCCCAGCAGACACAGAACAGTACACAGAATGCTATATAGTGTGGCTGAACGAGCGGTGTACCACTGTTCCCAGCAGACACAGAACAGTACACAGAATGCTATATAGTGTGGCTGAACGAGCGGTGTACCACTATTCCCAGCAGACACAGAACAGTACACAGAATGCTATATAGTGTGGCTGAACGAGCGGTGTACTACTGTTCCCAGCAGACACAGAACAGTACACAGAATGCTATATAGTGTGGCTGAACGAGCGGTGTACTACTGTTCCCAGCAGACACAGAACAGTACACAGAATGCTATATAGTGTGGCTGAACGAGCGGTGTACCACTATTCCCAGCAGACACAGAACAGTACACAGAATGCTATATAGTGTGGCTGAACGAGCGGTGTACTACTGTTCCCAGCAGACACAGAACAGTACACAGAATGCTATATAGTGTGGCTGAACGAGCGGTGTACTACTGTTCCCAGCAGACACAGAACAGTACACAGAATGCTATATAGTGTGGCTGAACGAGCGGTGTACTACTGTTCCCAGCAGACACAGAACAGTACACAGAATGCTATATAGTGTGGCTGAACGAGCGGTGTACTACTGTTCCCAGCAGACACAGAACAGTACACAGAATGCTATATAGTGTGGCTGAACGAGCGGTGTACCACTATTCCCAGCAGACACAGAACAGTACACAGAATGCTATATAGTGTGGCTGAACGAGCGGTGTACTACTGTTCCCAGCAGACACAGAACAGTACACAGAATGCTATATAGTGTGGCTGAACGAGCGGTGTACTACTGTTCCCAGCAGACACAGAACAGTACACAGAATGCTATATAGTGTGGCTGAACGAGCGGTGTACTACTGTTCCCAGCAGACACAGAACAGTACACAGAATGCTATATAGTGTGGCTGAACGAGCGGTGTACCACTGTTCCCAGCAGACACAGAACAGTACACAGAATGCTATATAGTGTGGCTGAACGAGCGGTGTACCACTGTTCCCAGCAGACACAGAACAGTACACAGAATGCTATATAGTGTGGCTGAACGAGCGGTGTACTACTGTTCCCAGCAGTGACACACAATGACTGGGGGGGACCCTGGCTAGCGTGGCTGGAGCGCGAACTACCCTGCCTGCCTACCCAAAGCTAAACCCACAGACAAATGGCGGAGATATGACGTGGTTCGGGTATTTATTTACCCGAACCACGTGACAGTTCGGCCAATCAGAGCGCGTTCGGGTCCGAACCACGTGACCCGTTCGGCCAATCACAGCGCTAGCCGAACGTTCGGGGAACGTTCGGCCATGCGCTCTTAGTTCGGCCATATGGCCGAACGGTTTGGCCGAGCACCGTCAGGTGTTCGGCCGAACTCGAACATCACCCGAACAGGGTGATGTTCTGCAGAACCCGAACAGTGGCGAACACTGTTCGCCCAACACTACTCACAACTATGACTTATCCACTGAAAGTAGAGAAACGTATTAGGATAATTTAACATTTTTGTTCACTGACTTTAGATCCTGATTTCTGGTGAGAACTCCTTACAAAACATGATAATAATATAGGAGATTTACATTTTCTGTCTCTTTTGTAATGGAGTGGAAAATTGGAAAGATGTACGAAGCTTGTAAGGCTGGAGCAAGCAGAATACTTGCCTAATTGAGAAAGAAACCTCATTCAGAGCAGCTCAGTTAAAAATTACAACTTCAGCTGATCGTAACATTGCTAGTTACAGTTACAGCCTTTTCATGTAACTATGTGTAGCCCGCATATCACATTGTAATCCACTATTTCTTAGATCTTGTTTCACAGATTTTTATTTTTTTTTATTTTTTTGTAATCTCTTTCTTACTAAATAAAGTGAAAGTGAAACAAACTGATGATCAGTTCCAATGTGCAATTATAGATAAAGAAAAGCAAAGAAAATGAGGTGCTTCTCTACCATATAACTGATTATGCTTCATGCTTACTGAGTCACATTACTTACTTGTCAGCACATGGACCCCTAGAAGTGCACTGGTCACTTAAAGGGGTATTCCATTTTTCCTGTGTGGAAAGCTGGTGTCAATTTTGTCTAACAAAAGGGTTAAGCTTATGTCTTTCATTTCAAAACAATAGGAAATTCTTGTGATATTGACATTTACTGGTAACTAAGGCAATGAGTGATGCAATTATTCACTGTATTTTCTTGTCTGTACATATTCTTGATTCTATTACCAAATATACAGTGGTGTAGCAATAGGGGGTGCAGAGGTAGCAACCGCATTGGGGCCCATGGGGCCCACTCTCAACCACAGTATTAGCTCTGTATTGGTCCTGTGCTTGTAATAAATCACTTCTATAGATGCTTAAAGGGATATTGAGGAATGCCCAAATTTAAAGGACTGCACTTTCCCCCAGCGTCCTACTGGCTCTTCTCCGTGCGCCTCCGCCGGCCCCCGTTAAACCGCGCAAGCACAGACCTGTCATGCTGACCACCATGATGACGCGTAGCAGCCGCCGTGATGACGAGCGGCATAACAAACCAGGAAGAGCCACCGGGGGACCTCGCGGCCTGCGGTGGGCTGGAGGAAGCCCCAGGTAAGTGCAGTCTTTTAAATTCGGGCACTCCTCAGTGTCTTTTTAAATAGTAGTAATCATTAACAAGCTGCTCTCCATCCCCTTCTTGCACCTCAAACACTGTGGTTGTCCCCGGCAAGTTTTGGTGCATTGTATCAATTGTTATGTATAGCATGCAATATATAAGATATATAATAAGATACAGGAGGAAAATAGTTTGTCTTCATAATTAGATATGATCTCTAAGATGCAAATAATTCTAGTTTAGTTTGCATGAAAAGGTCATGCAAATGCAATCTAGTTTGTAATTATACCAATCGATTGCACTTCCCTTTAATTCTGATTGGCCCAATTCCCAGTGGCACACAATATACATAATATTTGCACAGAAGCTGGCATTTTTCTACATCTCATTTACCATCCCTGTTAATAATTGTATGGTTAAAGTAATGGTGCTCATACACAGCACAATAAAAACTTTAAATGTTCCCATTTATTCGTCCAAAACGATCGAATCGAATGAAAGTAGAAAATAAGGCTTTTTTTGATCAAGAAAAACAAAAGATTATTCTGTTTGTTCCATACATATCTGATCAAACATGTTGGAAAAATCTTTATATTCGATCAAAGAGAATAATCAAATGAAATGATCTAATTGAAAAAAATGAAAACATTGTACCAGGAATGGGCACCATAAACCTGTCGTGAGAAGGATATGGAGGCTAACACATTTATTTCCTTTAAATAATGCATATTGACTGGGTCATGATGGTCCTATGCCTTTGATACATAAGGCAGCAGTCCCAGAATGAGCATGCAGAGTGGCATAGTGCATAGCTCTCTCCCCAGTGCTGGGTTTCTGGCTTAAATCTGGGCTAGGACAGTATCTGCAAGGGGTTTGTATAATCTCTCTGTGTGGGATTACTTCAGGTGCTTACTACTCCAGCTTCCTCCCACATCCCAAAACATTTTAGATAAATTAGCTTCCCCCCCAAAAAAATTGGTATTTTAGGCTATGACTATAGTAGGGACAAATGACCGTGGGGATAATGAGCCCCTTCAAAGGAACATTTAGTGTCAAGCCCGGTGTTAAGTGCTGTGGAAGATGTCAGAACTATTTAAATAATAATAACAACAATATTAGTAATGACAATAATAATAATAATATTTGTATATAGGTATTGGAAATATCCTTTCATGGATAGAATGGGCACAAGTCGAAAGCTCTTATTCAATTTAAACAGGGATTTATTTTCTTCTCTGTCCTAAAACAAGTGCTTAGATACAAAGTTGGACAGTTTCTCAGGGAGGACAGGCAGGAGCTACTGGACAAAATGCAAAGCTTTGTAAAAATGCAATGCATGGCAACATTTCAGTGACTTTAACACATTTTTGCAAAAATTCAGTACACAATATAAGGTCATGCTTCTAACCTTCATCCTTTCATCTTTGCATGAGTTCATTCAAGACACTGTTCTAAAGGCTTAAATGAAAGGATCAAAAATAAATTTACTCAGGTTTAAAGTCCTAACCTAACAAGCCAAAAATACATTTTTTTCTGAAATAATACAAAGATGTAGATTAAAAACCTCAAAGGGTTCCCATCCTCCTCTATGGGGGGTTATGAAATGGGTTTTCATTAAATATCACTAATCCCCTAACTAATTTGATGAATGAGCTCCCAAACAGTACTAAAAGAACATTGGTAATGGAATTCCAAGATTCAAACACTTAATAGTCAGTGTGTAACACAACAAAATTACTTTTCATGACAGCCCCAAGGCAGAGCCAGGACAAGTTCCTCCAGCAGCACCCAAGGCTGAGACACCAAAGTGCGCCCCTCCATCCCTCCCACCCCAGCCATCACACACTGATTGCTATTAGACTAAGAGGCGCCCCAGGGCCCCCAACACCTTAATCTCTACTTATCTGGCTTGCAGTCACTGCCATGTATCCCCTTTTCTTATTTCTCTCTGCTTCAAACACAATAGGGGAATGATAGCTGAGTGAATTGTGCGCCCCTTCCTGCACTACGCCCTGAGGCTGGAGCCCCTCTCGCCTCTGCCTCGGGCCAGCCCTGCCCCAAGGTGCATGTAAGGAGGAACATAGTGATAGTAACAAAGTAGAAATAGAGTGGTTATGCAGGTATTACAATTAATTTAGTGTTAAGTGGTTAGCATCATAGTAGTTATTAATATTGGTCAAACATGTATATGGATTTGAGGGGCTCTAGTCTTCTGCTGCTTAACTTTCAATAGCTGGGGTTCCCTTATCCCAACCTCAAAGCCAGGTGAAATTAAGATCAAAAAGAAAAGAGAGTAGCACTAGATAGCCTGTACATTCAGCTGTCCTTTATTAATATATAAATCACTTCAAGATCACCATGTATTCAGATAAAAATTGCACTGTTCATTTAAAAAAAACCTTCAGCATAAAATTAAGATTCTTAATAAGAAATCATTCATAGCAATTCCCAATTCCTTATATGAGAATCAGAATTGTATGCTCAGTTTCCTTTCAACACATGGCTGGCTGTAACTAATTGTAGCTACTGAGGAATGTAAACAAAAGATCATGGTATCACCTCTTTAGATGCAGATCATAAGTCAAAGGAGCTTTCCACTGCAGAACAAAGTGCTGTGTTTAACTATTTGAATGATGTTCTTCTAAAAAAAAATTCTGGTAGCAGTTTTAAGAATGTAAATGATCTTTTAGAGCAAAGAAGAAATGCTGAGTTTCAGATAACTTTAACCACTTGAGGACCTAGGGCTTTCTACCCCTTAAGGACCGGCCACTTTTTTTCCATTCAGACCACTGCAGCTTTCACGGTTTATTGCTCGCTCATACAACCTACCACCTAAATGAATTTTGGCTCCTTTTCTTGTCACTAATAAAGCTTTCTTTTGATGCTATTTGATTGCTCCTGCGATTTTTACTTTTTATTATATTCATCAAAAAAGACATGAATTTTGGCAAAAAAATGATTTTTTTAACTTTCTGTGCTGACATTTTTCAAATAAAGTAAAATTTCTGTATACATGCAGCGCGAAAAATGTGGACAAACATGTTTCTGATAAAAAAAACCCCATTCAGTGTATATTTATTGGTTTGGGTAAAAGTTATAGCGTTTACAAACTATGGTGCCAAAAGTGAATTTTCCCATTTTCAAGCATCTCTGACTTTTCTGACCCCCTGTCATGTTTCATGAGGGGCTAGAATTCCAGGATAGTATAAATACCCCCCAAATGACCCCATTTTGGAAAGAAGACATCCCAAAGTATTCACTGAGAGGCATAGTGAGTTCATAGAAGATATTATTTTTTGTCACAAGTAAGCGGAAAATGACACTTTGTGAGAAAAAAAAAAAAAAAAAAAAGTTTCCATTTCTTCTAACTTGCGACAAAAAAAAATGAAATCTGCCACGGACTCACCATGCCCCTCTCTGAATACCTTGAAGGGTCTACTTTCCAAAATGGGATCATTTGTGGGGTGTGTTTACTGTCCTGACATTTTGGGGGGTGCTAAATTGTAAGCACCCCTGTAAAGCCTAAAGGTGCTCATTGGACTTTGGACCCCTTAGCGCAGTTAGGCTGCAAAAAAGTGCCACACATGTGGTATTGCCGTACTCAGGAGAAGTAGTATAATGTGTTTTGGGGTGTATTTTTACACATACCCATGCTGGGTGGGAGAAATATCTCTGTAAATGACAATTTGTAAATTTTTTTTACACACAATTGTCCATTTACAGAGATATTTCTCCCACTCAGCATAGGTATGTGTAAAAATACACCACAAAACACATTATACTACTTCTCCTGAGTACGGCGATACCACATGTGTGGCACTTTTTTGCACCCTAACTGCGCTAAAGGGCCCAAAGTCCAATGAGTACCTTTAGGATTTCACAGGTCATTTTGAGAAATTTCGTTTCAAGACTACTCCTCACGGTTTAGGGCCCCTAAAATGCCAGGGCAGTATAGGAACCCCACAAATGACCCCATTTTAGAAAGAAGACACCCCAAGGTATTCCGTTAGTAGTATGGCGAGTTCATAGAAGATTTTATTTTTTGTCACAAGTTAGCGGAAAATGACACTTTGTGAAAAAACACAATTAAAATCAATTTCCGCTAACTTTTGACAAAAAATAAAATCTTCTATGAACTCACCATACTCCTAACGGAATACCTTGGGGTGTCTTCTTTCTAAAATGGGGTCATTTGTGGGGTTCCTATACTGCCCTGGCATTTTAGGGGCCCTAAACCGTGAGGAGTAGTCTTGAAACGAAATTTCTCAAAATGACCTGTGAAATCCTAAAGGTACTCATTGGACTTTGGGCCCTTTAGCGCAGTTAGGGTGCAAAAAAGTGCCACACATGTGGTATCGCCATACTCGGGAGAAGTAGTACAATGTGTTTTGGGGTGTATTTTTACACATACCCATGCTGGGTGGGAGAAATACCTCTGTAAATGGACAATTGTGTGTAAAAAAATCAAAAGATTGTCATTTACAGAGGTATTTCTCCCACCCAGCATGGGTATGTGTAAAAATACACCCCAAAACACATTGTACTACTTCTCCCGAGTACGGCGATACCACATGTGTGGCACTTTTTTGCACCCTAACTGCACTAAGGGGCCCAAAGTCCAATGAGTACCTTTAGGATTTCACAGGTCATTTGTGTTTCAAGACTACTCCTCACGGTTTAGGGCCCCTAAAATGCCAGGGCAGTATAGGAACCCCACTAATGACCCCATTTTAGAAAGAAGACACCCCAAGGTATTCCGTTAGGAGTATGGTGAGTTCATAGAAGTTTTTATTTTTTTGTCACAAGTTAGCGGAAATTGATTTTAATAGTTTTTTTTCACAAAGTGTCATTTTCCGCTAACTTGTGACAAAAAATAAAATCTTCTATGAACTCACCATACTCCGTACGGAATACCTTTGGGTGTCTTCTTTCTAGAATGGGGTCATTTGTGGGGTTCCTATACTGCCCTGGCATTTTAGGGGCCCTAAACCGTGAGGAGTAGTCTTGAAACCAAATGTCGCAAAATGACCTGTGAAATCCTAAAGGTACTCATTGGACTTTGGGCCCCTTAGCGTACTTAGGGTGTAAAAAAGTGCCACACATGTGGTACCGCTGTACTCAGGAGAAGTAGTATAATGCGTTTTGGGGTGTATTTTTACACATACCCATGCTAAGTGGGAGAAATATCTCTGTAAATGACAATTTGACAGTTTGATTTTTTTACACACAATTGTCCATTTACATAGAAATTTCTCCCACCCAGCATGGGTATGTGTAAAAATACACCCCAAAACACATTATACTACTTTTCCTGAGTACGGCGGTACCACATGTGTGACACTTTTTTGCAGCCTAGGTGCGCTAAGGGGCCCAACGTCCTATTCACAGGTCATTTTGAAGCATTTGTTTTCTAGACTACTCCTCGCGGTTTAGGGCCCCTAAAATGCCAGGGCAGTATAGGAACCCCACAAGTGACCCCATTTTAGAAAGAAGACACCCCAAGGTATTCCGTTAGGTGTATGGCGAGTTCATAGAAGATTTTATTTTTTGTCACAAGTTAGTGAAAAATGACACTTTGTGAAAAAAAACCAATAAAAATTAATTTCCGCTAACTTTTGACAAAAAATTAAATCTTCTATGAACTCGTCATACACCTAACATAATACCTTGGGGTGTCTTTTTTTTCTAAAATGGGGTCACTTGTGGGGTTCCTATACCGCCCTGGCATTTTACAGGCCCAAAACCGTGAGTAGTCTGGAAACCAAATGTCTCAAAATGACTGTTCAGGGGTATAAGCATCTGCAAATTTTGATGACAGGTGGTCTATGAGGGGGCGAATTTTGTGGAACCAGTCATAAGCAGGGTGGCCTTTTAGATGACAGGTTGTATTGGGCCTGATCTGATGGATAGGAGTGCTAGGGGGGTGACAGGAGGTGATTGATGGGTGTCTCAGGGGGTGGTTAGAGGGGAAAATAGATGCAATCCATGCACTGGGGAGGTGATCGGAAGGGGGTCTGAGGGTTTGGCCGAGTGATCAGGAGCCCACACGGGGCAAATTGGGGCCTGATCTGATGGGTAGGTGTGCTAGGGGGTGACAGGAGGTGATTGATGGGTGTCTCAAGGTGTGATTAGAGGGGGGAATGGATGCAAGCAATGCACTGGCGAGGTGATCAGGGCTGGGGTCTGAGGGCATTCTGAGGGTGTGGGCGGGTGATTGAGTGCCCTAGGGGCAGATAGGGGTCTAATCTGATAGGTAGCAGTGACAGGGGGTGATTGATGGGTAATTAGTGGGTGTTTAGGGTAGAGAATAGATGGAAACACTGCGCTTGGGTGGTGATCTGATGTCGGATCTGCGGGCGATCTATTGGTGTGGGTGGATGATCAGTTTGCCCGCAAGGGGCAGGTTAGGGGCTGATTGATGGGTGGCAGTGACAGCGGGTGATTGATGGGTGGCAGTGACAGGGGGTGATTGATGGGTGGCAGTGACAGGGGGTGATTGATGGGTGATTGATAGGTGATTGACAGGTAATCAGTGGGTTATTACAGGGGAGAACAGATGTAAATATTGCACTGGCGAATTGATAAGGGGGGGTCTGAGGGCAATCTGAGCGTGTAGGCGGTCGATTGGGTGCCCGCAAGGGGCAGATTAGGGTCTGATCTGATAGGTAACAGTGACAGGTGGTGATAGGGAGTGATTGATGGGTGATTGATGGGTAATTAGTGGGTGTTTAGAGGAGAGAATAGATGGAAACACTGCGCTTGGGTGGTGATCTGATGTCGGATCTGCGGGCGATCTATTGGTGTGGGTGGGTGATCAGATTGCCCGCAAGGGGCAGGTTAGGGGCTGATTGTTGGGTGGCAGTGACAGGGGGTGATTGATGGGTGATAGGTGATTGGCAGGTGATTGACAGGTGATCAGTGGGTTATTACAGGGAAGAACAGATGTAATTAATGCACTGGTGAATTGATAAGGGGGGGTCAGAGGGCAATCTGAGCGTGTGGGCGGGTGATTGGGTGCCCGCAAGGGGCAGATTAGGGTCTGATCTGATAGGTAACAGTGACAGGTGGTGATAGGGGGTGATTGATGGGTAATTAGTGGGTGTTTAGAGAAGATAACAGATGTAAACGATACATTTGGGAGGTAATCTGACGGCGGGTTTGCGGGCGATCTAATGGTGTGGGTGGGTGATCAGATTGCCCGCAAGGGGCAGGTTAGGGGCTGATTGATGGGTGGCAGTGACAGGGGGTGACAGGGGGTGATTGATGGGTGATAGGTGATTGGCAGGTGATTGACAGGTGATCAGTGGGTTATTACAGGGAAGAACAGATGTAATTAATGCACTGGTGAATTGATAAGGGGGAGTCAGAGGGCAATCTGAGCGTGTGGGCGGGTGATTGGGTGCCCGCAAGGGGCAGATTAGGGTCTGATCTGATAGGTAAAAGTGACAAGTGGTGATAGGGGGTGATTGATGGGTGATTGATGGGTAATTAGTGGGTGTTTAGAGGAGAGAATAGATGTAAACAATGGATTTGGGAGGTGATCTGATGTCGGATCTGTGGGCGATCTATTGGTGTGGGGGGGTGATCAGATTGCCCGCAAGGGGCAGGTTAGGGGCTGATTGATGGGTGGCAGTGACAGGGGGTGATTGACGGGTGATTGATGGGTGATTGACGGGTGATTGACAGGTGATTGACAGGTGATTGACAGGTGATCAGGGGGATAGATGCATACAGTAAACAGGGGGGGCTGGTCTGGGGGGGGGGGTCTGGGGAGAATCTGAGGGGTGGGGGGTGATCAGGAGGGGGCAGGGAGCAGGGGGGGATAAAAAAAAAATAGCGTTGACAGATAGTGACAGGGAGTGATTGATGGGTGATTAGGGGGGTGATTGGGTGCAAACAGGGGTCTGGGGGGTGGGCAGGGGGGGGTCTGATGGGTGCTGTGGGCGATCTGGGGCAGGGGGGGGAGAAATCAGTGTGCTTGGGTGCAGACTAGGGTGGCTGCAGCCTGCCCTGGTGGTCCCTCGGACACTGGGACCACCAGGGCAGGAGGCAGCCTGTATAATACACTTTGTAAACATTACAAAGTGTATTATACACTTTGTATGCGGCGATCGCGGGGTTAACATCCCGCCGGCGCTTCCGTATAGCCGGCGGGATGTTGCGGCGAGCGAGCGGTGACAGGCGCCGGCGGAGGATCGCGTCACGGATGACGCGATCGCTCCGCCCATGCCCTTAAATGGACCGCCGCCTCTGTGGGTGAGGCCGTCCTGCAGGGCTCCACTTCCCCGCCGCCCCTGTGTAGTGGGCGGTCGGGAAGTGGTTAAGTTAGCCAATAAATAGTATAATTCTGATTCAAAACTTCTTCCTATAGCTATCAAGTTGACCAATGCTAGTTTAAAGTCATCCTGTATAACTACTTGAGATGTCTACAGATAAGCTACAAAGAAGGACTATGAACGGTGGTTGCATAACAAATAGAAATATTATTCATGCATTTAGATCTATAAAACAGCATGCTTCCATTGCCTACAAGTGCATACAGACTGGTGTTCTATCTGAGTGTCACATACCACTATATTGAATCTCTTATATTTTTCTCATAAGCAAAATAAAAGGAAACTTTAAAAGTGTCAAAATGCTTCTTTTTCTCAATGTCAAGAGAGAAATAAATTATCCCGATGTCTGCCCCTGGCTACTTAAACAGAGAAGGAACTAAAGGATTAATTTCTCCATGGGTTACTCATATTTTCTTAGTTGATATTCAGCTAAGTATAGAAAGAAGAGCAGGTCACTAGGGAGCACAGGCACCTTGTAAGGACCTGAAAGCTTCCATCTCTCAGTTTAGCAATGATTTCATGCGGCATAAGAAATCATAATGTACTGCCTCTTTAGCTGAACCACAAAATAACTTGCGGCCTATTAGCAGGCAGCTATAGTTTAATTTTAGAATTCTGCCTGCATTTGTCATTTAGGACATTTCACACATTAGCCCTTTTGCCAACTCTTAGATTCAATTTTTATTATTTTGAAAGTATAACCCACTAAGATAATAAGTACCATTATTTTCCAAAATATCCATTCCACATTAAAAAGCAATAAAATACAAAGTCTTCATTAGAGTTTTAGGGCTAGTTTGCAGTGCTCTCCTCTGTTGTGTTGCTGAATAAATCTGCAGGTCAACTCACTGCCCATACCATTTTTTTGGGCCTGTTCACAGTATTGTGTTGTAACTGATTGCATTATTCTAACTCACTGCCTGCAGGTTTTGTTTAAAAGGAAATGTGTGATGGGTTTCCTTGGTGTATAATACTTACCTAGGGCTTCGCCCAAGCCCCATGAAGTGCATGGGGCCCCTCGCTGTCCTCTCTAGCCACTCCGTTCTCTTATAATCCCCCTCAGTAATCTGGCCAGCCGCGCTCTTCTGCACATGCACACCTCAGCCCTGCACATACACACCGTTGTGCTCCCACAATGGGAGCATTTTGTGGTACAGAATGCTCCGGGGCATGGGAGCAATGTGGGGATGCACATGCGGCTGGGGGCCGCACATGTACAGAAGCGTACGACTGGCTGTGACTGGCCAGATTACTGGGGCAGGGGGGATTACAAGAGAATAGAGCAGCCGGGGAGGATGGCGAGAGACCCAAAGCACCTCATGGGGCTTGCGTAAGTCCCAGGTAAGTATACATACACCAAGGAAACCCATCTCATGTACACTTTAAAGTCTATGTCCAGTCCCCATTGCAGTTCACACACATTACAATTGTAGGTGGGAGAAGGGGGGGGGGGGCTGATAAAACTAATACCTTTTCCAAATTGCCCCTCTCGGATGATAAATATAGGGGCCTCTACCCCTCCTGAGGAAGGTTGCCCTTTAAAGGGAATCTTGTTTGTTTAAGGTTTTTCTGCCAGGAAGTTCAAAGGTCATTAGCTCTGCTTTGTTTTATCATTTAAAATACAGAGTGTAATTTGTAAACGTCAATTATTTATTTTTTGTATTTATAAAGCGCCAACATATTACACAGCGCTGGACATTAGTTTAGGTTACAGACAATATTTAGGGGTAACATACAGCAGTATGAGAATACATGAATACAAGAAAACCAGATCACGCAGCACAGTATGCATACAAGGTAATGCTTAGTCAGTCACTGGAGGGGAGCATGGAGATAAGGCAAGTTGAGTTCACTCAAATGCATAGCATGGGTGCACAGTAATGCAGGTGCATGATCATGTAGGACACAAAAGCAGGTGGACCCTGCCCAAAGGCTTACAATCTAGATCGAGAGGTAGGGACATGAAAGGTAGGTGACCAGAGCTCAATATTAGAGAATGATGCAATGTTATAGATAAAAGCTTTATAACTGAAAATAAAAATATGAGACTCTTTTCTTTGCTACTAATGTTCTATTAATTATCCGTGCTACACATACAATTCATTATCTTACAAGTTTTTTTTTTTTTTTTTTTTCGCTTCAGTGTCACTTTAAAGAATGATCAAGATGTTTATTTCACTCCACGTTGAATGGTGATATGTTGCTGATACATTTATTTGTAATAAAGTGTAAAGAGTAAACATTAACTGTAATAAAAAAGATTGTGACATTTAATTAATTGGAATGAAAAGATTGTGACATTTGAGATATATATATATATTCTAAATAAATAAGTTGAAAACCCTTTTCTTCACTTTTTTTTTTATTTGGTTTCTTCTGTTTTCAATTGTAGTTCTCTTACTTCTTCTATATTTGTCTATCACCTGTACAACATGCTTGCTTTTTTTTCTTTACACTTTGGTCTTATGAACTCATTCTCGTTTGTATACTTCTGTTTTCTATTTTTATACATTTTCTTATGTCTAGAGTACATCTGGCTATCTAATACAAATTGGTGGACACATCTGTCTAGCTAATACTTTCTGGGGTGGACTCATGGGACTTATCTAGAACTCATACTGTTAATTAGGGACACATATTGCTTCCAAATATTAGTGCCTTACCTGGCTACCTAGTACTACTACCTGGTGAAGGGTTCATACATGGTTAAGGATAAGGTATAGACCATTAGTAGTGAATAAAAGAGTCTCATATTTTTATTTTCAGTAATAAAGCTTTTTTTTTATATAACATTGCATCATGCTGTCACAGTTGCAGTTCTAAAAGCACACTTTGGGCCCTATGCAATTACCAAACTCGCCAGCGCTAAGTGCTGGCGAGTTCCTAAATTAGGCGTCAGCAAGGTCGCCTAATGCAATTGCATTTAACACCCCCCAGGGCGGAAAAGAACTCGCTTGGGCGATATAATCGCCCAGCAAGTTCCTTTCCCCCATGCAATTGCATTTTGCACCCCCCGGGAAGCGATGCTTCCCGGCAAACATAGGTGCTAACTTTTCACCTGCTCTGAGCAGGCGAAAAGACCTATCGCTGCTGTCAGCGGGCTGATTTTGGCATCTGGGAGCCTCCTTTGCTAAGGAAACCCCAGATGCCAGTGATTTAAATAGGTAAAGGAGTCAGTTTTGTCTCCTTAACTATTTAAAATGTAACAAAAAAACATACCTGCATCGCTCCCGTCTCGCCACATGTCCCACGCCGCTCCTCCGCTCATCTCTGTGACTGTCATTGTTCTCGGAGCCGGCAAAGCATCTTTGAGTCTCCCGCGGGGGCTCCCCATTCGTCCACTAGGTGGCCCAATGAGAATCATCCTGATTCTCATTGGTCCAATTAGAATCAGGATGATTCTCATTGGGCCACCTAGTGGATGAATGGGGAGCCCCGGCGGGAGACTCAAAGATGCTTTTCTGGGCTCCGAGAACAATGACAGTCACAGAGATGAGCGGAGGAGCGGCGTGGGACATGCAACGAGTTAGGAACGATGCAGGTATGTATCTTCTGAAGGTCCCACGGTAGTGACGAGCGGCAGGAGGCGACGGGCGGCGGGTACGTGCCTTGCGACGATGCGCTGGCTCTTGCGACGATGCGCACGCATCTTCCCGGGGAGCGAGGTAGCAGTGTTGTGGTGCTGAAGGACAGCTCCATGGCACAAATGCCTCGCTCTACATCGCTGGCCACACAGGAGCATCGCTCAGCGAATACCTAGTATTCACCTGAGTTATGCTCCTTTACGCAAGGACATCGCTCAGGTAAAACTGGCAATTGAATTTGCCGGTAAATCCTGAGCGATGTTAGGAGATAAGAAGCTCGCATGTTTTCAGCTTCTTATCTCCTCGAATTGCATATGGCCCTTTGTCTTTTAAACTATAACACTAAGCATAAATAATGACTGAACTTTCCTGCAGTAAAGCCTTATCTAAAGTTGTCTCTCGCTGTATCTTTGTGCTTCAGAAAACAGGATTGTATTTGACCCAGTGTGTCAAAGATGAGCTCAGAGAAACTCCTTTGCATAGATAACTGAAGTTTTTGTTTTTTAACTCTTCGTGCACTGAAAAACACTGATACTAATGTCCTTTTTGTAACTGTACTGCGCTAACAATTAATTATGTCATAAGTTTATTGTTGCTTCACGTTTGCTTTAATTCTCTTCTATGGGGAACAAGGCTACTTTATTTTTGTACATGGGGCATTTAACTACTTATTTTATCTTGAGGCACCTGTCTATATAATTCTTTCATATTAAGGCAGCTGTCTACTGTATTCTTTAACCTGGAGGCGTGTGACTGCTTATTATTTTACCTGGCTGCTCATGACTACTTAATATTTTTATCAAAGGATGGGAGCATGTGACTACTTTATTAATTCATCTAGAGAAATGTCACTACTTAATTTTTTTATCCTGAGCTATATAGCTACTTTTTTTTGTTATTTGAAGGCATGTGACTACTTATTATTTTATCTGGAATCTGGATTCATATGACTTACTTAAAGAAGTACTGTAGGGGGTAGGGGGAAAAAGTGCTTTACTTACCTGTGGCTTCTAGCGGTCCCCCTCAGACGTCCTGTGCCCATGCAGCCACTTGCCTATGCTCCGGTCCCCATCCATTCCCCCCCCCCCCCCCCCCTCACTCCTGGAATTTGAAGCTTTAAAGTCGCAAAACCACTGTGCCTGCATGGCGGCATCCTCACTCTAGAAGGTTCTGACTGCCACTGTGCAGTACGCTCCCGGTGACATCAGCAGGAGCGAGGACACAGTGGTTTTGCAACCTTAAGTCGCAAGTTCTGGAAGTGAACTGGCGGCGGGGATTGGAGCATCGGCAAGTGGCTGCGTGGGCACAGGTTGTCTGCCAGATATTGTTAAAACCCCCAGGTAAGTTTAACTCTTTTTCCACCTACAGTTTTCCTTTAATTCATTTATCTGGAGACATATGACTATGGCCTCAATTCACTAAGCTTATCTCCTGTCTTTAATAACGTTTCTAGAGTTATCACCATGGTGATGAGGCATGCGGTATTCAGAAAACATTTTACCTCAGGCACAACTAAAGTTAACTCTTTTGTCTTTAAGTTATCTCTTCAATCCTTAAAATAACTCTAGAATTCTAAAGTTAAAGACAGGCTGTTAATTACCTGCATGTGAAAATAAATACAGAGGAGGTAACTTAAGGAATGAAGAGATAAGATAACTCTCTCACTGTGTGGTGGCAAGTTTTCTCTTGCCTTATTATCTCCAGCATGATCTTAGTGAATTGAGGCCTATGTGCTTTATTCTTTCCTCTAGGGAGGCATGTGACTACTTTATTTTTGAGGCAAATGGCTACATAATTCTAGTCCCTGGGGCTATGGCTACATAATTTATGTATCTAAGGGGCATACACTATGGCTAGTAAAGTCCTGTGTGTGTGTTCTGATTGTGTGAAGGTATTGATCTTCCTAGGAAGGTTAGGCAGGATGCTGCTGATGAGGGAGTGCAATTTCAGTGTTTGCCATGGGCGCTATCTTACGCAGATAAGCCACTGCAGGCAGCATCAGCTCTTCATTCAATCTTACCAGAATGGCTTTCTCTTTCTTTACCTTACTGTTGTGCACCAAATAGTCTACAGATGCCTTTGTTACGAGGTAGTCAGCTCATGAAAAAAAATCCTAGCTTGTTACAGATTGCAATGAAAAGATTAATTTTTTTTTATATCATGACATTAGAAAATTGGTTGTGTCATTGTTTAAAATGTTTTACATTATCTTTATTTCCTGTAAAACTCAGTGCTCCTTCAAGACAAACCAATGTATCAAGACGTGGATTTGTTCTATTCCCTGAAGAAAACATGTAGCAGCGCTTTGCATTTCATTAGCAAACCCTGCACTAAGATAGCTGCCTTCACACCATTGCAGCAATGAAAGAGCAGGAGTTCAATGTATAAAAGCAAAGCTTATGCCCTGAAGCAACTCCATCACTTCCAACTGTAACATACTAATACACATGTCCCATACAGTGTGATAAGTCAAATTGGTAGCAAGCCGAATCACTCTTTTGCCATATGCTTCTTTGATTATACTAAATCAATAATATGACCTGTCAGCCTTTCTATTAATGCCAAGAGGATTAAAATATTAGAAGAGATTATAAATTGCTTAGATGTCCCGTATTCAAATACATAACACAATGGGTGACAGTTTCAGGCAAAATCTATCACTAGCTGTACTTGGTGTTTCAATAGAATTATGTTCTTATTCTGAAATCCTGTGGATGTTTTATGTAGTTTATAGTGAGGCCACTGTATTAAAGGCTGGCTTGTAGTACAAGGTAATAAATCTTCTTGAGTGCAGAAGCACAGCACAGACCCTTCTCCTGCCATTAACTGATTGCATTTACCAGTACTGGATTCTGAATAGCAGGTCATTTTCATGCTAAGCTCCAAATAAGCATCTGAATTAACACTTCCGTTAATCATGAGCTATATGTCATTATAGCACTTATTGTTGCAATAACACAAAGTGTATATATGTTATGGCCAGAACCCGAAGTTGGCCACTTCGAAATCTGGCCGGCCAAAACGTGACGTGGGAGTGCCCCTGCGGCCAATGTTAAAAATGAAATGACATTCATGTATTTTCTGGCCATCTCGCTGCGGCCAAATGTATAAAAGTGAGTTAATTTAATGAAATTAAGCCGGCGGCAATGTAACAGATGAAGCTGCCGACTTCAGCTCTCTCTCCTCCCTCTGCCTCTCTCCTATACAATACTGGCCGCCGGGGAACATGCGTGTCCCCCCAGAGTAATTTGTCGCGGCAGGGAATCCTGCCGTTCCTGCAGAGCGAGTGCTGGCAGAAGCAATATCTGCAGCCTCCCCACTCTGCTTCCCTGGCGTGATGAACAACTCTGGGGGGACACGCATATCCCCGGCTGCCAGTATTGTATAGGGGGCAGGGAGAGGAGGCAGAGCCGGAGCCGGCGGCATATTCTGTTACATTGCCGCTGGCTTAATTTAATTAAATTAACTCACTTTTACACATTTGGCCGCAGCGAAATGGCCAGAAAATACATGGATGCTATAGGAATCATTTCATTTCTAACTTTGGCCGCAGGAGCCGGCCACGCCGCGTTTTGGCCGGCCAGATCCCAAAGTGTTTGCAATACAGATACTAATAAAAAGCCAAATAGTATTGTTCCACCCCAAATCACTAATTATACAAGCATCAAAAGACAATCACGGGGCTTTAAATGAACAAATAGTCTTTTAATTTCTCTCTGTATGATTTTCTTCCTTAAATAGGACAGGCATGCGGGTTATTTTCGGATTTCCAAATTGCAAGAAAGAACCGTTCTTTCTTGCAATTTGGAAATCCGAAAATAACCCGCATAGCAAGGAATATGAGCAGCGCTACTTAAAAACAGACTAGTGCCTACCTGCAAAAGAGTGCAAGCCCCACTTGTGGGGTCGAATACACACCGAGCATACACATGACCTGTCTACCACTAGAGGAGGATGTTGGTTTCCTGTAACAGCTTGCAAGCAACCTATTAAGTACTCGTCCCTCCCACTGCAAAGAAGTCAATCCTCCATGAGAGGGGCCTAACACTAACTAAATCCTAACCTATGTATATGCATAGCCTGGGTGCGCTACCAAGTAAAATTGAAAAATCGAAAATTGTGCAAAAGGTGGATCAGCGCAACACCAGGCCGCCTCCGAATGGCCTCCAATCAGAGTTGCGCTGAGCCCCCCCAGGAACTACAAATGCACCTTGAACTCAAACAGAAGCTCTGCATATACACCAAAAGCATGGCTGTTAAGTGGGAGCAGCTGACCAAAAACGAATTCAATTAGTACATAGCAAGGAAATGAGCAGCGCTACTTAAAAACAGACTAGTGCTTACCTGCAAAAGAGTGCAAGCCCCACTTGTGGGGTCGAATACACACCGAGCATACACATGACCTGTCTACCACTGGAGGATGTTGGTTTCCTGTAACAGCTCGCATGCAACCTATTAAGTACTCGTCCCTCCCACTGCGAAGAAGTCAATCCTCCATGGGAGGGGCCTAACACTAACTAAATCCTAACCTATGTATATGCATAGCCTGGATGCGCTACCAAGTAAAATTGAAAAATCGAAAATTGCGCAAAAGGTGAATCAGCGCAACACCAGGCCGCCTCTGAATGGCCTCCAATCAGAGATGCGCTGAGCTCCCCCAGGAACTACAAACGCACCTTGAACCCAAACAGAAGCTCTGCATATACACCAATTTTTTCAATTTTACTTGGTAGCACACCCAGGCTATGCATATACATAGGTTAGGATTTAGTTAGTGTTAGGCCCCTCTCATGGAGGATTGACTTCTTCGCAGTGGGAGGGACGAGTACTTAATAGGTTGCATGCAAGCTGTTACAGGAAACCAACATCCTCCAGTGGTAGACAGGTCATGCGTATGCTCGGTGTGTATTCGACCCCACAAGTGGGGCTTGCACTCTTTTGCAGGTAGGCACTAGTCTGTTTTTAAGTAGCGCTGCTCATTTCCTTGCTATGTACTAATTTAATTTGTTTTTGGTCAGCTGCTCCCACTTAACAGCCATGCTTTCGGTGTATATGCAGAGCTTCTGTTTGGGTTCAAGGTGCGTTTGTAGTTCCTGGGGGGACTCAGCGCATCTTTGACTGTTACCTTCTACTGTTAATTTCTAAAGTGGCCATCTGTGGCCAAAATGGCAAATAGGGTGCATGTAAAAACACTTATTCTTATGTATTCACCACCATACAAGTAGCAGGCCATGTTGGCATCATGCTCAAAAATGATTATTTTTTTTTGAAGATCCCCACTTTTATCAATGCAGTGCTCTAAAAGTGATGCCATTTTACAAAAATTACAGTATTTGTCCTGGCACACAACCTGCTTGCTCCAATCTGCTTCTTCCAACTGTGACAGCAGCCTGGCTTTGGTATTGCTTTGGAGGCTAGGGAATAACATTACTGGGATGTAGGATGAAATATAACAAGCATGGGTGGGCCAGAGGCCCCCTGCTCACTGCAAATCTGATTTGCGATTCTGATTTGCGATTCCTATTATTTGTGGATGCTGTCAAAACAAGAAGAAAAATGCAGCATGCAGTACCGGTTAAAAATCGCATCAAAATTTCAAATCAGAATTGGAATTGCATGTAGTGTGCAAGAGCCCTGTGCTAGGCAGCATGGTCTCACCTCACAGCGCAGGGCACTATATGTAGGGAGTTTGTATGTTCTCCCCGTGGTTTCAGGGGTTTCCTGTGGGCACTATGGTTTCCTCCCATATCCAAGAAAACATACAGATAAGTTAATTGGCTTCCCCATAAATTGGCCATAGACTTCTATGGTTGGGATTATACTGTGAGCTCTTCCAATGGACAGTTATTGACATGACTATATACTCTGTAAAGTGCTGTGAAAGACGCTAGCACTATATAAATACTAAATAATAATATTAATTTGGCCCTTTATCTCATGTAGTTGTTATGGCCCATGCTAGGGTACAATACTTCTTTGCAACCGCCGGTACTGCAGCTGAAGACTGCTGCCTAATGTATGTTTCAGCAAAACTTAATGCACCATCAGGGGCCCCAGAAAAGACCTAGCTCATGTCTGTATCTAACATCAGTCACCTTCCTTTGGCCTGAGTGAGCAGATTCAGACATAATGTGTGATCTTTTCATTCCCTGTCTTTGACAGATTTAAAAGGTGTAAAAATGCCTTTTAAGGTTGGTTGAGATTTGCTTTTCTCACAAAGCATGAAAAACTGAAAACTACACTGATAATATTTATTTCTACATCTAACCTACATCACCAGTTTGTGTAATGCACATTAAATGAAAATATACATTAAGTTAAGCGAAGCATCTACAATAATTATCATGCAATGCAGTAAATAAGCAATGAATAATTCTGCTCAATGCAAATAACACCAAAGTTGTAGTATAAAATATGTATTAAAATGGCATTATATAAAAATGCAGGGATAGATTTAATGTGTGTTGTGCAGTCATTGCTGTTTTTAATACTATAAATGTTTCTGTTACTTATTTGTGATGTGTACATTTTTTTGCGTAAAGCCTCTTTTACTGTTGTGGAGGTAATAGTTTCTTATACTGGTGATTGCCCTGTGAAGTTATGGCTGCACTTTCCATGCATCTGAGCTCTAACACATTAATTCACAGCAATCGTGGCCAATAGATGTTAAGCAGGATTCGCTCACAGTGAGGTCTGCAGAGGCTACATTATGAGAAGGTTCCACTAAGGTGATATGACATACCGTAGTTTGTAAGAGAGGCATGAAGACACTAAGGAAGTTACTAGAAAAGTTACTTAGGCAAAGACTATTCAAAGTGCAGTTGGTGACAAAGCAGGTCATTTTGGCGCCTGCTGGGCACCTGTGCTGCGTCGGACTTGGTTGTCGCAGTACAATCCCGGTAATTCAGGTGCCTGCAATAGCCGGAACCCTGTATTACAGACACAAAGGAAGAAATTAGGTAATTAGTAGGAGAATAGATATTTATTTTTCCCTGAGATTACCTAGAACAGGGTGGGCGGTCTCCCATCTTTCCCCTGCGCCCAAAAGAAGTGCGACCAGATTTTATCTTTTTTTTGTTGGTAACGCAGCATATGAGGAAAGAATACAACATTTAGAGGAAAAGAGCAATGGTTTCAAAAGAGCAGCTACTTAATGCTTCACCTGGATGTGTTCTATTAATGCTAATATTAAGAAAAATATTTGACCTATTCACTTTTGGATATTTATTGGCAGATTGCCATATAGATGGTATTATTTTGCCATATAAGTAGCCATTTATTATATGACTGTACTACACAGAGCTTCCGCGTCACCTGTCCTATTATCTTTTTCTGACATCCCCGGCAGATTGCTAAATATTACTCCACTGAAATCTTAGGCCATTTATAATAAGAATGTACTGTAAAGTGCATCTGAATTACCTGGTCTATTATATTACATTTCCTTTTTGTATCTTACACTATAATATCATGACTCAGCTAACAGACCCTTCCTATGCTATTGAGTGTCTAAATCGATATAGGAGACTGAGTTTCTATCACACTTCAGAGTCTTTCTCCTATCATGTTTTAGATTACCTTAGATGGTTAAAATTAATATAAGTAGATTGTGCCTCATTCTTTTCCAAAAGTAATTTGCTTATGGTGCACCAATTATATGGTTGGGTTTCTAGTTCACTGCACAAAACCTGTGCCTCAGTTTTCCCTCAGTGGGAATTACACTAGGTACCTCAATATTAAGTACATAATAAAAGGATTAGTCATGAAGCCCACTTAATAACGGGTGCTAGGTCACACAGTGACAGGCGTGTGAGTGCTCACCTGCTCCTGGCCACGCATGTGCACACATGCCCGCCCACTCCTGGCAATGTGCGTATGTGGCCCCCATGCGCTCACCCACTCCTGGCCCTGCACCTGCGCAGTGTGGCTTTTGACACACACGGACGTAGGTGGAAATTAGACAGGATTGTGCTGCAATGTTGACTCTGATTAATTTGTTTACATTGATTCGGTTGTGTTCAGCCTTTCAAAAGTATTACTTATACTGATCTGTGAAAATGGTCAGCTAGTGGTGGACACTTGGAGAGTAAGATATGGAGCCAACATAAGTATATGTGAGCCAGTTGCTTCAACAAACAAATTATAGTTTATTGTATGGAGCCTTTGCCGTGATGGGAAATTTGGGCCCTGGAGGTGGCTGTGAGGGGCCGCCAACTACACGAACTGTGGCTACAAATAGTGGGCGCTTAGCAAAGGTGCAATTTTTGGGTGCCATAAGTGTCCAAACTTCCGCTTAGCTGCAATGAGCCACCCAAATGTTCACTGTGCTCAATACTTTATGGCTAATGTAGTAGGGGGGGTTAGGATAAGGCATGGGTGAAGGGGGATCAGTTAAAGGGATACTGTAGGGGGGTCGGGTGGAAAATGAGTTGAACTTACCCGGGGCTTCTAATGGTCCCCCGCAGACATCCTGCGCCCGCGCAGCCACTCACCGATGTTCCGGCCCTGCCTCCAGTTCACTTCTGGAATTTCAGACTTTAAAGTCTGAAAACCACTGCGCCTGCATTGCCGTGTCCTCACTCCGCTGATGTCACCAGGAGCGTACTGCGCAGACATAGACCATACTGGGATTGTGCTATACATTCCTGGTGACATCAACGGGATCAAGGACACGGCAACGCATGCGCAGTGGTTTTCATTTGTTGCATAAATACAGTTAGCAAGGCTCACTGAATCTGCTTGTTTCCTTCACTACCTCAAGACTCCTCATTTTACAGGTTGCACTTAACTGTATAAAAAAAACTGTTATAAAACGTTAATCCTAAGCATTTTGTTCATCCAAAAGTTTACCATGCATTCAAACTTTATGATTGTTAAGGGTACTTCAATTTAAATCTGAGAATTCACCCCTGTCTCCAACTTTATCTCTGAAGAGTCGCTAGGTTGGCACTAACGAGATGAACACACATACTTGCGCTATATACATGCTGTGGGTAAAATCTATTTTTATAGTGCACTTTTGACTGGCTGCGAGTCTTTCTAATAATGAGTCACAATTACACACAAACTCCTGCTGTAACTGTTTCCCTAGATACTCAGAAACCCAAACAAGGCTTGCAATGACTATTATAACCGAACTTAAAGAGAAACTCCGACCAAGAATTGAACTTTATCCCAATCAGTAGCTGATACCCACTTTTACATGAAAAATATAATGATTTTCACAAACAGACCATCAGGGGGCGCTGTATGACTGATTTTGTGCTGAAACCCCTCCCACAAGAGGCTCTGGTACCGTACGGTACTCTGGGCAAACTGCCACAATGTAACAATGACACACACAGGAAATGGCTGTTTATAGCTGTCTGTTAAAGCCAGAACAGCTACATAATTTGCCCACAGTAACAATGTCACCATGTAATACATGTCAGAATGTGAATCTGGGAGAGGAAAGATTTTACAATGAGCAAACTCTGACTAAATCATGTATACATAATTATATTAAAAATTAAGCACCTTTTTATATTAAATTATTTTCACTGGAGTTCCTCTTTAAGGCATAAATGTGTGCAGAGTTCTGTGCAGGAATTAGGTGGCAGAGGCTGCATTTATGCATGTAGAGGCTCACTCATAAACTGATGTCAAATAAATCATTTTACAGGGCTGTATCTGGTCAGAAACCTCTACTAAAGCAACTTACAGAATCCTATATTCACGGCTACACTTTGCAGTCATCCCAGACAGTTCACTCTGTGCTCTACCTGACTGCACTCTGAACTGCAAAATGATGCAAAAAAGGCAGTAATCGCAGCCCCTCCCACAAAGCCGGCGAGTCTTCAAATGATCTGTCTCGTGTCATGTGACAGACATTTTAGCTACCAAAATCTCATTTGTGCCAAACAGATAGCAGATGATATACGATATTTACATCTATTCGTAATTGGGCATGAAAATAACATTTAAACTTTTTTTTATTATTTCTGTAACAGACATACAGTCTTATTGATATATTTATATTTAGCACACTAATGAACTAATTTAAAGGGCCAATATTATAAGGTGGATGTCCAGGCAGACTCAAATGAAAAAAGAAGTTGTACAAACAGGATCATTTCCTGTCGTAGTGAAGTGTAGTGAACTGAATTATGCAATAAAAACTATAATTAATTATGAGATTAAATCACTAAGTCCTATTTTCCATTTAGCAGTATGCACCTCTGTCATGCAAACACTGTAATGGCTTATGGAGGAATGTTTTGTGTTCACTCATGTGGGAAAGGGAATCCAGGAACCACTGTGCTATGTGTGAGGTAAATAGTGCATGTCTACAGAAGTGCTGTCTAGTGTGAGCTGCATCATTTATATTTCTTCATTTGCAGTAGTGGGCAGCTCCTGCAATGCCCTTTAAAAGCTGGCACGTCTCTGCTTATTTTCATACTATATGATCAAGAGAAGAATGTGTAGGTTTTGTATCCCAGAAATAGGGGCTAAAAAGGAGCAAAATATAATGTTTATGCTAATGCACAAAACAGTTGTAGTTGAAATAATTAATACTTAGATCATGAAAGCTGAACTATTCTCAACCAAGTCGGTGGTAAAGCACACTTGAAGTGAGAGGGATATGGAGGCTGACATAATTATTTCCATTTAAATCATTGAAATTGCCTGACCCTCTTTCTGATCATTTGTTTCTAATACTTTTAGCCATGGATAAAGGAAGAGGTGTTGCACCACTGGCTGCAAAAGACACTTGTATTGCGGAACAGAAACACTACATGTTATGGATTGGCAGGTCCTTCATCAGGTGTATAACCTGCGAGTCTGTAACATGTAGTGTTTCTGTTCTGCAATACAAGTGTCTTTTGCAGCCAGTGGTGTTCCGCCATTTTTTTCGTACTTCGTCTGAGACCATGAGAGCAATCCGGTCGAGGCTCAGTACCGGCATATTCCAAGATACTGTGTACCTGGGTTGCTGTCTCCATGGAGTTCCACCTAGTCATTGTTTTAGTCATTGACCTTAAACAAGCATCCAGATCAGGTGTTCTGACTGAAGTCTGACTGGATTAGTTTTATGCTTGTTTCGGGTGTGTGATTCAGACACTACTGCAGCCATAGAGGCCAATAGGACTTCCAGGTAACTGCCGGTATTGTTTAAAAGGAAATCAATATGGCAGTAATTATACCTCTCACTTCAGGTTCCATTTAATAGGCACAATTAATTTAGAACTATAAAGTATTAAGTCCTTCATTTTCATAAAATAATTTAAAAACTTCCAGCACTGTTCTATTTCTGAAGTATAAATGTCAGGGTTTTTTTTGCCTCATTTTTTCTTCTAAGTGGAGTCAGTTAATTGTCATTTTAGTTATTTTCGGAACCTGAAGATAGTACATCAAAATGAATAACACTTATGGCAATGCAGTATACCACCTTCATCACAAAAACGTTGCTCCCTTCACTTTAGAGCCATTCATTTTTCAAAGCAACCTGTATTAATTGCATATTCCTTCTGTGTGCCTATTTATATTGTCACCCGGTATGACAGCTTTGCATTATGCATTGGCTCACAACAGCAAGACTCATTGGCCTTATAAAACTGAAAAGGAAACTTGCAGCATTGATATACTGTGTGTGATCTTGTACTATTTATCTGCAATTGTAAGCTTGTACAACTCTCATGGCATTTACTTTTGGAGTTATCTTTTGAAATCAGACATAGAGCAATTCAGCAAACTTTCTTGAATTACATAAGAAAAAAAACATTACAATACGTTGGAAAAATATGCAACTTCAAATGGGCTGTAGCAGACCAAAGCAAGAATTTCTATAAGGTTAGTAAAATTGCAGACTTTGTACAGCATCCACTGACCTTTCAGTAATCCTTGCTCTCAATTGCTATTACTCAGGTGGTACTTGCAATCCTTTCCACCTAATAGCAGCCATCTGCTCTTTATCAGTGGCGTTTGTCTGCAGCTGCTGGCTTGATTTAATCTGCTGCATCCCTCTTTTACTTTTATCAAGACATCATCTAATTCAAGTTTTGTATACACCAGTTTTGCTAGAAAAGTTTGGTTCTCCTTTCATTTCAGCGCCAAGGCATATATTGGTATTAAACAATAATAATTCCTGGTGAAGATATTACTACTGGAATGTTAAAAAATTCAAAATGTATTCACACCAGTTTACATGTCCAGGCAATCTGATAACATCCACTAGACATCTTCTGTTTCTAGTCAGAATTGCATAATCACCATCTATTTACATCTGACTCAACACTCTGTTATATGTTATATTTTTAGGTAGTGAGAAGAGGAAATTACTTCAAAGAGAAGAGGCTCCTTCTTAAAGGGAATCTGTACTGTCCAATTTGTACAATAAAAAACATTTGCCATTTCCGCCGCTCCCCCGCCACAATCCTGGCTTATAATTAATAATATATATATATATATATATATATATATATATATATATATATATATATATATATATATATATATACAGTGGGTTGCAAAAGTATTCGAAGTTTTCCACATTTTGTCACATTACTGCCACAAACATGCCAAATAATTACGCACACACCACTTTGCAGTTATTTATTTGTAAAAAAAATGTTTGGAATCATGAATGATTTTCGTTCCACTTCTCACGTGTACACCACTTTGTATTGGTCTGTCACGTGGAATTCCAATAACATTGATTCATGTTTGTAGCAGTAATGTGACAAAATGTGGAAAACTTCAAGGGGGCCAAATACTTTTGCAACCCACTGTATATATCATGTTACAGTACTACAAGTTTTTATTACATAGTGAACTCCAGTCAGGGATTCTCAGTTTCTCAGCATGAGCAGCTCCCTTCCCCCTCAGACAAGCTGAAACTGAGAGCAGAGAGCTGTCTGTGACTAATAAACAAAGCACACACACAGAGTCTGCAGGGGGCGTGGAGGGTGTGTGCATAACTTCTCCCTATCACAGCAGAGGCAGTGCAATCCTCTCTGCCTTGACAAAGCTTGACAAAGAAAAGGAGATTAGATATAATACAGAGACAGTGCAACTAGAAAAGGCTGCAGTAAGCCAGACCACATTAGAACAGGTATAGGAACTTGTAGGATTGAAGAAATAAGGCTGAACATTTTGTTACAGAGTCTCTTTAAGTTGAGCACATTAGTTCTTGGCCTCTATGTGAACAAGTGTGCCTCATTCTGTATTTGGATAGCTGAATGGTCTGACATGTTGGATTCAAGCTGTAAATATGTGTCTTGATAAACAGCTCTATCAAGCAACGTTACACGTGGCTTTTTTTTTTCGTATTGCACTGATGTTATTGTTCATGTACAGGAAAACAAAGGCACCAAAAGGATAAGAGTCGATAATAAGTTTAAAAATCAGGGGAGGCCGAGGTGGATTTCCCTCCTCTAGGTAGACACAACAAACTGTTGATAGAGTTCAACCAAATATGTAGTCACATACTCCAGAAAGTGCAAAGTGTTCCACAGGCATATCCTGCTTCCTCGGGCTATGAACGGAGCATAAAACTCATGCAGGTCTAGCACATAGTAAAGTGCCTCTGTCATTATTATTATTATTCAGCCTGAAGTGGTTTGAATTACCAGGAAGACTTTTTCTGGTCTCCTGTCTCTAGTCTCCCATTTTTCTCTTCAGCAAAGCCGTTTCTCTTAGTGATATTGTGATAGTTCCATTTTACAATATGGCCACCAATTTCCCGTCCATGGGTGTTAACCACTTAAGGACCGGGCTGTGTTATAGAGATCTGTGCTGCATGGGCTCTGCAGCCCGCAGCACAGATCGTGAATACAGCAGGGCGATCAGACTTCCCCCCTTTTCCCCACTAGGGGGATGACCTGCTGGGGGGGTCTGATCGCCGCCACTCTGTGTGGCCGAGCGGGGGGGGGGGGCTCCTCAAAGCCCCCCTCCACAGCCTTTTCTGTCCTCCCTACCTCTTCCTGCCTCTCGCTGATGTGCGCAGGACGGGTATCCGTCCTGCGCATTGTAGGATAGGCTTCAGCCTATTAAATGATCTGCCCTACGGCGCTGCCGTATGATGTAAACAGCAGGGATTTGTTCACGGAGACACCCTCTGTGAACTGACATGGAAAGGCCGAGCGGCCGTTTCCATGATAACCGTTTCCATGGTTTCCATGGTAACCCACTTAAGACCTGCTGATGCCTATGGGCGTTAGCTGGTCGTTAAGTGGTTAAAGAGGAACTCCAGTGAACATTTTACTGTTGGCAGGTGATGTAGCTGCTGCATGTTTTTTTGCAGTTGTAAACAGCTTTAATAGCTATTTCCCACAATACCACAAGGTTCACAGACAGGAAACTGCCAAAAGTTTGAACGTTTCTTGTGGGAGGGGTTACTTGTGGGAGGGGTTTCACCACAATATCAGTCATACAGCACCCCCTGATCTGTTTGTGAAAAGGAATAGATTTCTTATGTAAAGGGGGGTATCAGCTACTGATTGGGATAAAGTTCAATTTTTGGTTGGAGTTTCTCTTTAAGCAAAATCAGAATCATTATTGAGCTAGGATCGGGTAAATTTACAATTAGGTTTTGATTTCCATTATACAGCAGGGATGCTCGGATGTGCCTCATCCACGAATTCGGCAATCCGCGTGGTTGCAAAAAAAAATCCGCATTCGGCCCCGCCGCATGCGGATTTTCGTTCGCGTCCACGCAACCACGCGGATTTTCTGCCGTGAATGGCGTAATCACGCGTGGATTCCCGCCCGGAGGCGGATTTTCTTTTAACGTTAATAACAAAGCCCCCATACATGCTACAATCCCCCAAATAGCATGGATTATCGAGGTGATAAGGGGCAACATAACTTCAACATAAAAAATTCCCCCCAATTTTTTTTTTCTAGAGAAAATGGATTTTAAAGTGAAATCAACACTTTAAATGGGGCTATTAATTGGTAATAAGTGGTTTTAAAAAGGGATATACGCGTTAAGCAGTCAAAGAGGTGAAGGCGAGTTCCAATGGCACTTGGCGGCGAAGGTACCGCTGGAGGAGGATGAGTGGCTAACGCCAAAAAGGCCCCAGAGAGGTTTTTGTAATTTTTTTTTGTTTTTTTTGCAGCAATTAGCAATGACATCGCAGCAGAGTTGTCAGTGGACACGGGCAGTGTGAACGCAGGGTGCAGTGGTGGTAGCGACTGAGTCAGGAGAAGGACTATGCGGGCGGTCAGTTCAGCAGCACAGAAGGACCACGGCAACATACTGGTAGTAGTAGTAGCAGCACAGCGTCATAGTGCTGGCCAAAAAATTAAATGCACCCAGTGACCCGGGCAATGATAACGCAGACAGAGTGCATTGGTGGTACCGTGGTAGCGACTGAGTCGGAAGGAGGAGGAGGACAAAGCGGGCGTTCAGTTCAGCAGCAGCAGCAGCACAGAAGAACCATGGCAACATACTGGTGGTAGTAGTAGCAGCACAGCGTCATAGTGCTGGCCAAAAAATTAAATGCACCTGGTGACCCGCGCAGTGATAACGCAGACAGAGTACATTGGTGGTACCGTGGTAGCGAGTGAGTCAGGAGGAGGAGGAGGACAAAGCGGGCGTTCAGTTCAGCAGCAGCAGCACAGAAGGACCATGGCAACATACTGGTGGTAGTAGTAGCAGCACAGCGTCATAGTGCTGGCCAAAAAATTAAATGCACCCGGTGACCCGGGCAGTGATAACGCAGACAGAGTACATTGGTGGTACCGTGGTAGCGACTGAGTCAGGAGGAGGAGGAGGACAAAGCGGGCGTTCAGTTCAGCAGCAGCAGCACAGAAGGACCATGGCAACATACTGGTGGTAGTAGTAGCAGCACAGCGTCATAGTGCTGGCCAAAAAATTAAATGCACCCGGTGACCCGGGCAGTGATAACGCAGACAGAGTACATTGGTGGTACCGTGGTAGCGACTGAGTCAGGAGGAGGAGGAGAACAAAGCGGGCGTTCAGTTCAGCAGCAGCAGCAGCAGCACAGAAGGACCATGGCAACATACTGGTGGTAGTAGTAGCAGCACAGCGTCATAGTGCTGGCCAAAAAATTAAATGCACCCGGTGACCCGGGCAGTGATAACGCAGACAGAGTGCATTGGTGGTACCGTGGTAGCGACTGAGTCAGGAGGAGGAGGAGGACAAAGCGGGCGTTCAGTTCAGCAGCAGCAGCAGCAGCAGCACAGAAGGACCATGGCAACATACTGGTGGTAGTAGTAGCAGCACAGCGTCATAGTGCTGGCCAAAAAATTAAATGCACCCGGTGACCCGGGCAGTGATAACGCAGACAGAGTGCATTGGTGGTACCGTGGTAGCGACTGAGTCAGGAGGAGGAGGAGGACAAAGCGGGCGTTCAGTTCAGCAGCAGCAGCAGCACAGAAGGACCATGGCAACATACTGGTGGTAGTAGTAGCAGCACAGCGTCATAGTGCTGGCCAAAAAATTAAATGCACCCGGTGACCCGGGCAGTGATAACGCAGACAGAGTGCGTTGGTGGTACCGTGGTAGCGACTGAGTCAGGAGGAGGAGGAGGACAAAGTGGGCATTCAGTTCAGCAGCAGCAGCACAGAAGGACCATGGCAACATACTGGTGGTAGTAGTAGCAGCACAGCGTCATAGTGCTGGCCAAAAAATTAAATGCACCCGGTGACCCGGGCAGTGATAACGCAGACAGAGTGCATTGGTGGTACCGTGGTAGCGACTGAGTCAGGAGGAGGAGGAGGACAAAGCGGGCGTTCAGTTCAGCAGCAGCAGCACAGAAGGACCATGGCAACATACTGGTGGTAGTAGTAGCAGCACAGCGTCATAGTGCTGGCCAAAAAATTAAATGCACCCGGTGACCCGGGCAGTGATAACGCAGACAGAGTACATTGGTGGTACCGTGGTAGCGACTGAGTCAGGAGGAGGAGGAGGACAAAGCGGGCGTTCAGTTCAGCAGCAGCAGCACAGAAGGACCATGGCAACATACTGGTGGTAGTAGTAGCAGCACAGCGTCATAGTGCTGGCCAAAAAATTAAATGCACCCGGTGACCCGGGCAGTGATAACGCAGACAGAGTACATTGGTGGTACCGTGGTAGCGACTGAGTCAGGAGGAGGAGGAGAACAAAGCGGGCGTTCAGTTCAGCAGCAGCAGCAGCAGCACAGAAGGACCATGGCAACATACTGGTGGTAGTAGTAGCAGCACAGCGTCATAGTGCTGGCCAAAAAATTAAATGCACCCGGTGACCCGGGCAGTGATAACGCAGACAGAGTGCATTGGTGGAACCGTGGTAGCGACTGAGTCAGGAGGAGGAGGAGGACAAAGCGGGCGTTCAGTACAGCAGCAGCAGCAGCACAGAGGGACCATGGCAACATACTGGTGGTAGTAGTAGCAGCACAGCGTCATAGTGCTGGCCAAAAGATTAAATGCACCCGATGACCCGGGCAGTGTGAACGCAGAGTGCAGCAGCGGGAAGCGACTGAGTCAGGAGGAGGAGGACAATGCGGGCGGTCAGTTCAGCAGCAGCAGCACAGAAGGACCATGCCAACATACTGGTGGTAGTAGTAGCAGCACAGCGTCATAGTGCTGGCCAAAAAATTAAATGCACCCGGTGACCCGGGCAGTGATAACGCAGACAGAGTACATTGGTGGAAGCGACTGAGTCAGGAGGAGGAGGACAATGCGGGCGGTCAGTTCAGCAGCATAGAAGGACCATGGCAACATACTGGTGGTAGTAGTAGTAGCACAGCGTCATAGTGCTGGCCAAAAAGTTAAATGCACCCAGTGACCCGGGCAGTGTGAACGCAGAGTGTAGTAGCAACTTAGTCAGGAGGACAAAGCGGGCGGTCAGTTCAGCAGCTCAGAAGAAGGACCATGGCAACTTACTGGTAGTAGTACCATAACACCAAAAAATTAACCAAGGTAGGCACTAGGCAGGTAGTAACTGTCTTTTTAAAGGCAGGCATAGTTAACAACAGCACATGCAGCAGCCACTTCATGTCCCCCTGTGTCCGACAATAGGGGCCAGGAACTCACCTTCCACCCAAGCCTGGTTGATTTTCAGGAAGGTGAGTTTGTCCACAGAGGCGTGGGAGAGCCGAGAGCGCTTCTCTGTGACCACGCCACCGGCCGCACTAAAGCATCTCTCTGAGAGGACACTGGAAGGAGGGCAGGATAGGAGTTCCAGGGCGTACTGGGAAAGCTCGCTCCAGATGTCCAGTCTCTTGCCCAGTACTCCAAGGGGTCCACGGGGCTGTCGGTGTTATTGAGCCCGCTGGATGACCCCATATAGTCAGACACCATGGTGGTCATTCGTTGCTTGTGCTGGTTGGTGGTGGATGCTGTGGCGGGCACCTCTGTTCTGGGCTGCTGCACTGCATACAGGCTCTTGCTTAGGCTCTTCAGGTCTCCGGGGCGCAAGTTGCTGCTGCTGCTGCTGGTGCTGGTGGTTGTTGTTGTGCTGCTAGTGGTTAGGGACCTCCAACTCTTCCACTACCTGCTGTGAGCCCTCCTCTGAGCTGGACTGTGCTGCCATCTGCTCCTGTTCTTCCAACTGCCTCAGGGCTTCATTCCCACGCTCAATTAAATTGTCCATTGCCTGCTCCAGTAGACAAACCAAGGGCACCCACTGGCACACAGAGGCCCGCTCCTCACTGACCATCTTGGTTGCCTCCAGGAAGGGACTCAGCACCAGGCATACTTGCTGCATCAGTGTCCACTGAGTGGCAGTAATCATGGGGACTTGCTGGTTGCTGGGGACACTTGGGTCTAGCATGTAGGCCCTAAGAGCCAGCCTGTGCTGACACAGCCGCTCCAACATGGCCAGAGTCGAATTCCAGCGAACTGGCATGTCGATGATCATCCGGTGTTGTGGCCTTCCATACTGCTGCTGTAAGGTGGACAAGAGTGCAGAGGCAGTGGCTGACAGGCGGAAAAAGCGTACCACCGCCCGGGCATCCTGCAGCAGCTCGCTCATCCCCTGGTAGGTGCGCAAGAAGCGCTGCACCACAAGATTGAGCACGTGGGCCAAGCAGGGGATGTGCTGGAGGTTTCCCTGCTGCACTGCTGCCACCAGGTTGGCCCCGTTATCGGCTGCCACATACCCCACTTCCAGGCCTCTGGGGGTCAGCCACCTCCGCTCCTGCTTCCTGAGGGCGGCCAGGACGTCGGTGGCCGTAAGCCTCTCCTTCCCCAGGGTCACCAATTTTAAAAGGGCTTGGCAGTGCCGAGGCTTGGCGCTGCTGCTGCCGAGGCGGGCTTGCTTTCCGGGTGCAGAGGGAGTGTCGTGACAGGACCCTTCTGCATCCCCCCTGATCCCGCGTGGTGGCACCACTAGCTGGGCTGATGCGCTCTTGTCCTCCCTCCCTTCCATCAGTGTCACCCAGTGGGCCGTAAAGGACAGGTAGTGACCTGTCCCAAATCTGCTACTCCACGAGTCCATGGTCACGTGGACCCGCTTGCCCACAGAGTAGTCCAGGGAACGGGCCACGTTTTCCACCGCAAACTTGTGGAATGCTGGGATCGCGCTCCTGCTGAAATAGTGGCGACTGGGGACTTGCCACTCGGGGATGCCAAATTGGAGCAGCGTCCGCATGGCACTCCCCTCCTGCACCAGGGAGTAGGGAAGCAGCTGTGATGCCATGGCCCGGGCCAGCAAGCCATTTAGTTTGCGGATCCGCCTGTGGCTTGGAGGCAGAGGCTTGGTCAGACCCTGAAAGGTGTCGCTCAGCAGGGCCTGACGACGCTGGGATGCAGGGGAGACAGAGGAGAGAGACGAACACTGGCTGCCAGCCTCAATGTCTGTGTCATGAGTAGCCGAGGTGGAAGAGCGCTTGCGTGCTACTACTGCTGCTGCTGTGGGGGATTCACGACCCTGAGGGAGGGATGATGCTGCTGTGCTGGTGGGCCTTCTGCTCTCAGGAACCCCTGCCAGCAGTGCCTGCTTCCTCTTAAAGTCCGCATACTCGCGGCAGTGGCGGCTTCTCAGGTGGCCCTGGAGGGATGAGGTACCCATCTTGCTCAGACTTTTCCCACGGCTCAATCTTTTGCTGCATAACCTGCACACCGCATACCTTTTGTCATCAGTACATTCCTCAAAGCAATCCCACACTGGTGACTTTAATTTACTGCGGCCCCCACTAGCAGAGGGTGCAGCGGAACAATGTGTGGTAGTAGTTGCCGGGGGTTGCATGGTGGTGGTGCCGGCTGAAGCAGTGTCCTGTCTACTTCCTCCACGCCCACTGCTGCCGATGCCCCTGCCCCTGCCTGACATATGGCGATATCCTTGCCTAGGCCGAGGTGACTCGTCATCCTGCTCTGCCTCTGACCATTCTTCCACGGACTCAGCAGGCTGCACATAGTTAGGGTCCACAACGTCGTCATCATCAGCAGCATCATCATAATCCAGCTCTTCCTCTGACTCCCCCGCCTCCTCTTCTGTCCCTACATCCCCAGACACAGACCCCTCTTCTTCATCACCAGAACTCAACAACGCTTGTGATTGTGGCCCGATCTCAATCTCTGCCACATCAGTCCCCAGTAAGTCCTGAGCTTCTTGCATCAGCAGGTTCCCAGAAGCCGGACTTAGGGACAGAACGCTGTCATCCTGGGAGGGCTGCTGACCAGTGGGTGCTGGGGTGGATGTCACAAAAAGCGTGGGACGTTGGCTGCTGCTGCTGCTTGGAGTGGTGCTCACAGTAGAGGTCTGGGAGGAAGTCATGATGTCCATGAGTACGTCAGGTTCCATTTGCTCAACCACCACACAGGGACCAGAAACTGTAAAATATTTGGACAATGGCGTCCGCTGACTCGGCCCATGCTTTGCTGCCCCCCTTTCTGCTGCATCACGACCACGTACAGCTGGGCGTCCTCTCCTTCCTTGGACGTGGAGCAGTCCCAGAAGTGGCTGAGGCAATTGAACTCCCTTTCCTCTCACCCCACGAAACCCTGCCAGACATGTTGCTAGTAATGAATCACTGGATGCAGTGGGCACAGTACAAGGTCACTGAAGGATGCACCAGGCACAGTACAACGGCACTGAAGGATGCAGTGGGCACAGTACAAGGTCACTGAAGGATGCAGTGGGCACAGCAGTGGGCACTGGATATACAACTAGGTCACTGAAGGATGCAGTGGTCACAGTACAAGGTCACTGAAGGATGCAGTGGGCACAGCAGTGGGCACTGGATATACAACTAGGTCACTGAAGGATGCAGTGGTCACAGTACAAGGTCACTGAAGGATGCAGTGGGCACAGCAGTGGGCACTGGATATACAACTAGGTCACTGAAGGATTCAGTGGGCACAGTACAAGGTCACTGAAGGATGCAGTGGGCACAGTACAAGGTCACTGAAGGATGCAGTGGGCACAGCAGTGGGCACTGGATATACAACTAGGTCACTGAAGGATGCAGTGGTCACAGTACAAGGTCACTGAAGGATGCAGTGGGCACAGCAGTGGGCACTGGATATACAACTAGGTCACTGAAGGATGCAGTGGTCACAGTACAAGGTCACTGAAGGATGCAGTGGGCACAGCAGTGGGCACTGGATATACAACTAGGTCACTGAAGGATGCAGTGGGCACAGTACAAGGTCACTGAAGGATGCAGTGGTCACAGTACAAGGTCACTGAAGGATGCAGTGGGCACAGCAGTGGGCACTGGATATACAACTAGGGTCACTGAAGGATGCAGTGGGCACATTACAAGGTCACTGAAGGATGCAGTGGGCACAGCAGTGGGCACTGGATATACAACTAGGTCACTGAAGGATGCAGTGGGCACAGTACAAGGTCACTGAAGGATGCAGTGGGCACAGCAGTGGGCACTGGCTATACAACTAGGTCACTGAAGGATGCAGTGGTCACAGTACAAGGTCACTGAAGGATGCAGTGGGTGCAGCAGTGGGCACTGGATATACAACTAGGTCACTGAAGGATGCAGTGGGCACAGTACAAGGTCACTGAAGGATGCAGTGGGCACAGCAGTGGGCACTGGATATACAACTAGGTCACTGAAGGATGCAGTGGGCACAGTACAAGGTCACTGAAGGATGCAGTGGGCACAGCAGTGGGCACTGGATATACAACTAGGTCACTGAAGGATGCAGTGGGCACAGTACAAGGTCACCGAAGGATGCAGTGGGCACAGCAGTGGGCACTGGATATACAACTAGGTCACTGAAGGATGCAGTGGGCACAGTACAAGGTCACTGAAGGATGCAGTGGGCACAGCAGTGGGCACTGGATATACAACTAGGTCACTGAAGGATGCAGTGGGCACACAAGGATGTCACACTGTGTAATGAGATGCTCATATGCCAGCGAGCGAGCAGTGGGCAGTGGGCATGGCACAAGGTCACTGACAGAATGAATGAACAGCACTGGCAGAGAGTGGCGGCGCCGGCGGTGTGACTGGCTGCCTGCAAATAGTACAAGTGTATAACTGTCACTGGAATATACAAGTGAACACTGCAGCTGCACTAACCTGCCTGCCTGCACTACACACAGATAATCCCCACTCCCACTACACTGACTACACTGCAGCACTGAACCTGCCTGCACTGCACACAGTTAAATAATCACTAGACTCCCACACTCCCACTACACTACACTGACTACAACTAACTACAGCAATCACTCACTGACTAGCTAACTGTGTACAGTATAAGAGCAGTGTTAGCAAAAAAAACGCTTTGTTTTTAACACAATAAATGCACTTGCTCAAACAATAATGGCCTGGAGATAATCCTCTCAGCACCACAGTCTAGCAAGGACAGAGCTTTTCCATCATGGCCGCCGCTTTATATTCAGGAGGGGAGGGCATAGCTCCCCTCCTGTGATTGGTTGCTAGGGCCTGGCTGGGGCACTCTGATTGGCCTGCAATGTGTCACTTCCGCATAGTTTGACGCATTTCCGCAAACCACGACTTCAGCGCCGGGTTTCACGAGCGTGAATGCGGATTTCTGTCCGCCTTAACGCGAAGCCGAAGTAGATTTTCGTGTTTGAAAATCTATTCACGGCTTAGCGTGTCCGAGGCGGAATGCGTCAAAATGGTCGTAAATCCACGCGTAAGCGTGATCACGACCTGGCGGTGAGCACCACTATTATACAGTGCAGATGGCTAAGCATTTCTGGATTAAAGAGACACTGAAGCGAGACTAAATCTCGCTTCAGGTCTTATATATAGCAGGGGCACGTGTGCCCCTGCTAAAACGCCGCTATCCCGCGGCTTAACGGGGGTCCCTTCACCCCCAACCCACCCCCCGCAAACCTGGGTCGGAAAAAGGTCGCTGGAGCTGATCTTCCTGGAGGCAGGGCTAACGGCTGCAGCCCTGCCTCCAGTCGCGTCTATCAGACGCGCATCGCCGCCTCTCCCCCGCCCCTCTCAGTGAAGGAAGACTGAGAGGGGCGGGGGAGAGGCGGAGGTACGCGTCTGACAGACGCGCATGGGGCAGGGCTGCGGCGGTTAGCCCTGCCCCAACCAGGAAGCGCTCCCCCGCTGCTCGGAGGGGGTTTGGGGGGACAGGGACCCCCGTTAAGCCGCGCTATAGCGGCGTTTTAGCAGGGGCACGCATGCCCCTGCTAGCTATGAGGTCTGAAGCGAGATCTATTCTCGCTTCAGACTCTCTTTAAGTAAAAGTAGCTATTTGCCACCAAGATACAAAAATTTAGTCATGTGCCCCAGATAAAATAACCGAGTAGCCATCCAACCCAAAATAGCCATGTTCACACCCAAATAGCAGTATAAGGTAAATGTGTGCACCCACCAGATATCAATATTAGGTAGAAGTGTGCCCACAGACAGATATCAGTACTAGGTAGCCATGTATGACCTGCACATGGGAGTATCCCCCCCCCCCCTTCTCCCTGAAATTATTATTAGGAAGCCATACTAGGTAGCCATGTGTGTGTCCCAACAGCAGTATTTGGTAGCAAGTAATGCTCCTGTGATAGTAGTATTAGGTTGCCATGTGTTAAGTTAACCACCCTGGCGTTCTGATTAAATCGCCAGGGTGGCTGCGGGAGGGTTTTTTTTAAATAAAAAAAAAACTATTTCATGCAGCCAACTGAAAGTTGGCTGCATGAAAGCCCACTAGAGGGCGCTCCGGAGGCGATCTTCCGATCGCCTCCGGCGCCCAGAATAAACAAGGAAGGCCGCAATGAGCGGCCTTGCTTGTTTTGCTTATATCGTCGCCATAGCGACGAGCGGAGTGACGTCATCGACGTCAGCCGACGTCGTGACGTCAGCCGCCTCCGATCCAGCCCTTAGCGCTGGCCGGAACTTTTTGTTCCGGCTACGCTGGGCTCAGGCGGCTGGGGGGACCCTCTTTCGCCGCTGCTCGCGGCGAATCGCCGCAGAGCGGCGGCGATCAGGCAGCACACGCGGCTGGCAAAGTGCCGGCTGCGTGTGCTGCTTTTTATTTCATTAAAATCGGCCCAGCAGGGCCTGAGCGGCAGCCGCTGGCGGTGTTGGACGAGCTGAGCTCGTCCAGACCGCTCAGCTGGTTAATTGGCTCCCCCTAAAAAAAAAAAAAATTGGCCCTAGACTACAGTACTTACACTACATAATATAGACATATGGAAATGGTAGGGATTAGATTGTGAGCTCCTTTGAGGGACAGTTAGTGACAAGACAATATATATATATATATATATATATATATATATATATATATATATATATATATATATATATATATATACACACTGTACAGCGCTGCGTAATGTGTCGGCGCTATATAAATACTAAATAATAATAATGTGTGCCTCCCAGATAGCTATAGTTTGTAGCCAGGCATGCTCTTCCAATAGTAGTATTAGCCATGTGAGCTCCTCAGAGAGCAGAATTAAATAACCAAGTAGGCCCCCAAATAGTAAAACATTAGGTAGCCATGTGAGGCTTCAAGATAATAGCATTTGTGGTGTGCCACACAGATACCAGTATTTGGTAACCCTTATGCCATGGAAGGAGGATCATGTCAGAAGACATGTTAGTCACACTGCTGACACCCTTGAGGTATTATTACCCCTGGTTTCTCTTCTATGCCATTGCTGAGAGATGAACTCTTCAGCATCCCTACTGGTCAGTACAGACATCCATTCCACTAAAGAACAAACTGGTCCTGACCCCTGTAGCAAATCTGTCTGTTATAAAATAAACAGCTGTTTTTTGTTTTGTTTTTCTTGTAAGATGACTATATAGTCCAATTCTTATGTCAGCAACAGTAACAACAGGGCTAGGAAAGCAATACTTTAGATATGCTTAGTTCTTTATGGCAATAATCACACAAAAAAGCAGCTGTAGCACTATGAAACACTTCACAGAAGATGCTTGTTAATGCATTGTTTTTATTTTATGCAGAGACAGACACATTAAATAAACATTGTGGCAACAAGTATATTGTTACCAAACTCACCTTCACCACACTTATATTCAGCAATTAGTGAAACAAAGACATTGATGGACATTTATCACGCACTGCTGTGACGGTATCAGTTGATTAAAGGGAAGTTCACAAGGTTATAGCATTCTCATTAACACGGATTGATGAAGCACAAGTCTTTTTCCAGTGTAATGCCAGGAAAAACTTCTATTTCAATTTGCAGCCTGCTAAGCATTTTTACAACTGACAGTCAGTAAGCTCAAATTTCACTTATTTAAAACCTTCACAAAAATTCGCTATGCATTCTTTCTGATCGTGTGTTGTGATGCTGACCACTAACTTCCACTTTGCAGAATAAGTAACAGTCCTGCATTAATCAATTGTTTGCCAGCAGATTCTGATAGAAACACTGTGGCACACACATTTTAGAAGATGTGCATGAAAGGAACAAAAAAACTGATCATGGTAAAATAATTGTGTCTGCTCTTCTTTACAATCTATAGAGCTAACTGGAAGTCTTGAGTTTTTCTTAGCAAAGGTCATTTTTTATTTAAGTAATGCAAAACCAGCTTCTATTTGTAAAACAAATGACTTGCAGTTATTTTGTTTGGCCTTTGCAACCCTTGTTCACCCACAGAAGGATAAGAAGGAAGTGCCCCTGTGTGATCATTGCCAAACTGCCTCTGATGAGACAAGGGTGATCCTTGGTAAATGTGTCAGGCCACTGCATGCATTTTATTTTTTATGTACTACATGTTTATTACTTACCTATTAGTGCAAATAGCCTGTGATTTACTAATATCCCGATCTGACTGAGGACTCATCTGGAGATATTCAGTGGCTTCCATATTTGATCCCTGGACAGTGTTTCACACAGACCGTACCAACGAGGACAGATCAACAGTTGTTTATCCACTAATAGGCTTGTATGCTGAACTGTCAATATTGTGATTTTCAGCCATCTAATAAGGTGGGCTGTTGTCTGCATAAGAGGCAAGGTTCTAGTTTATACTTTCAAACACAAGGAGGGCTTCCTTGTTATCTTCTTTACAGTTTCCCGGCCATGTTGTGGTACTTTATGGTCTGAACAGCTGCATACTTGTGTTTTTAACCTTGGAACTATTTACAGAATGAGCCACGTGAGTTCCCCCGTGAACTAGAGATTTGATATACAATTTTGCTTTGATCACCGTAAGGAAACTTAGACAAATGCTTAGGGCCTGGAAAGAGTCTAGGGGCCTGATTATTGCTACCCCACCAAATCTTACCAAAGAAGCCAGGTGTTTTTTTTTTTTTTTAACTTGCCTACGGCCCTATTTCACCTTAATCCTTCCATGCTTGTACTTACTTCTGTGACAGAAATGTTAGAATATCCGACATATTTGTAACATACATGAGAAAGACAGTAATCACATTTGTAAGAATGGGTCTGGAACATGGCCAGCTTTATATACAGTATTGGAAGCCTAAAGGCACAGAAATTCTGATATCAACAACTTTGCCCTGTGGCGGCGGTGAACCCACAAGTCCAGAAACAATCTTAGGTGTACCTGTCCATATGATATTTTTTTCATTTCAAATTTTTCTCAGTTACTTCACCTCATAATGCACTGATTGTTATTTTGTCTCTAACCTCCAGGTAAATATTAACATGTTGCTTAAATAGGTTATTGAAATCTACATCCTGTTTTCAGCCTGTTATCTCTGCCAGGTTGTGGATCTCAATAGCTGCCTTGGTTCTGTGTGCTCCTGCCATGATCCATGGCCTTCCCACACTGCATTGTACTGCAAATGTCAGCAATGCAACACATACTGCAATATGCAGGGATATCAGAAAATGCATAGAAAGCACTTTCTGATGTCTCCACCCAAGCTCAGTGCTGTGGTGCATTTATAAAATGCATAAAAGGATGCTTTTTTTGTCCCAACATAATATAATTTAGTAATTATATCATGTTGACATCTTCTGCAGCGCTGTACAAAATATATTGTTTTGTCAAGTAACTGTCCCTTGGAGGAGCTGACAATCTAATCCCTACCATAGTCAAATATCTAGCTAACCCCTACCATAGTCAAATGTACGTATCATAGTCTAGAGACAATTTTAGTATAAGTATAGTGTTGTATATGTATAGTAGTATAGGGCCAATTGAGGAGGAAGCCAATTAACTTATTTGCATGTTTTGGGGATATGGGAGACATGGGTAGAATGTACAAACGACCTTGTAGATGTTGCCCTGGCTGGGATTCAAATTGGGAATACAACGCTGCAAGACAATAGTGCTAACCACTTAGCCATCTTGCTGCCCATATGTAATGATAGTCAATGGAGTGGTTGAAATTAATGCACTAGAATGCAATGCACTGTGTGTTCTCCCATTATGGTCTGTTTCCAAGGTATTGGGATAAAAACACATCTAAAACACTTCCAAAAATGCAAACAAATACGTATTTGAAAATATACATTCTTGTGAGGCTGCATTTCCACTTGTGCGGTGCGAATCGCCGCGGTAAAAATTCGCATGTGAATTTGCATGGATGACGATGTATGCAAATTTAACCATGGCAGTGCTGGTGTGCTTTTCCATTGTTTCTATGCGAATTTGCATGAAAATTCGCATGCCCAAACCTCATGCGAATTTCCTATTAAATACATTGTATGCGATTCGCATAGCGGTATGCAGTATGCGAATTCTGATGGCTCTGCCATGCGAATTATTTCTGCACAGAAAAACACAAAGGAATCCTGACAAGTGGAAACAGTCCCATTCACTTGTATTGCTATGCGAATTTTCATGCGAAAAACGCATGCGAATTTGCTATAGTGGAATGAGCCCTAAGTGTTTCTGCCTGTAATTGGGCCGGTTGGACTTGATGAACAGATGGCTTTTTTTTTCAACCAAACTATGTAACTATGATTTTGACAACATTTTCATGCAGTTTTTAAAAAAACACAAGTAGGGACAGGCCCTAAAGTACATCTCTCCCTGGCCACTAGAAGTCACTCTTACATTTTGATATTTAATTACAACTGCCACGGTTTGAAGGTAAATAGGGTGCAATGTCCAGAGTACTGTATCCATAAATCCTATAAATGGGATTCAATGTCATTTTTATTAAATTATTTATTTGGGTGGAAGGACCCAATACGACTGTATTAAAAATGCATATATACAGATAGCCTTCAAAGCAATTTTGAAATGCTACAGATGAACAAAAGCTATTACAAATTCAAATACTTCACATTCTTTGTGAAATGAGCCCTAAATGTGTTAAGGGCACATTTATAAAAAGCTGTTAAAGATTCAAAATGTATACTTTGCACCATTACCTTTTGTAATAATACTGACTAAAAATATATAGCTGTAATAATAATTTTGAGGTCTGTTTGTAAAGCTGTGAAATGGCACATTACAGGTGTCACTTTGTAGCCATTTGCAATAATGGCATTAACTCTACTAATATGTATTGCTCAGGAGCTGCAGAGGAGCAGCTTACACTCTGAACTGGGAGCTGTAAAAAACACGGAATTTTTTCAGTGGTCAGCGCACAACCTGTGCGTTGACACTGCGGAAACCCTCCACAAGCGTTTGAATAAAGGAACCCAGCTTTGGTGCAATGCACCTGTAGAGAGGAATTCCCACCGGCAGATGGAGCTGTGGAGTGCAGAGGAATAAACCCTCTGCACTGCCACAGATGTCAGATAGAAATTGTATGAGGTGAAGCAATACAGGGCAAGATTGCCCCTAGTGAGAGAGAGTGAGCACAGAGACAGAATGTATGTATGTCCACCCATCCAGTCACCACCTGAACACACAACAGCGAAGACCAAGTGGGAAAGCAATCGCAAGAATGGTGATTGCTAATAGAGACACAAGACTGAGTAAAGACAGAGCATAGGAAGAATAAAGACTGAAGCAATAACAAACTGTAATCCAACACGGAGGAGCAGACAGGACTAACTACACGCGGTCACCACACGTTAAGCGCAACAGCGACAAAGCGTACCAACCCTGACTAACCAATGAAACACGAAAACAAATAGAGAGCGCGAATGCTTGCTAATTGATTACCTCACCGAGACAACAGCAAGCGTTTGTTCCAGACAAGACAGACAGAAGGAGTAACCAGTAGCAACTGCAGCTCTGGCTACACTCCCAGACAGAGTACACAAGGAACCACCGCCTCTACTGCTAGGGCAGATGCGATCCAGACAGACAGACAGATGGAGCAACCAGTAGCAACCGCTGCTCTGGCTTAAACTCCTAAGACAGAATACAGAGAGATCCACCGCCTCTAACGCTACGGCGATTGCGATCCAAACAGACAGACAGATGGAGCAACCAGTAGCAACCGCTGCTCTGGCTTACACTCCTAAGACAGAATACAGAGAGATCCACCACCTCTAACGCTAGGGCGAATGCGATCCAAACAGTCAGAGAGATTCCCTGGTGACAGAACAATCGCAACAGATAAGACAGAACTAGGCAATACAGATAATAAACGACCTTACTATGCTAGAAGGAATGCTAGTGCACTCCCAAGAATAACTACTCTAAGATAATATTAGCAAACAATTAGCAGAGGGCTGAAACTCAAGATAAGTCTAGCAGGACCAAACCTTTTTGACCAGCAAGCAATTCTGGGAGGAAATGGTATTTATACTGCAAGCCTTCAAAGGAAGCAGACAAACAATCTGCATGACAAGTGGATGCAAAGCCCTCACCAGAACAGCAACTCTGAAACTTGCAGAGTGAAGACAGGTCTCCTTTCCAGGGAACTGCAGCATCCAGACCTTAAAAATGGTCAAAAAGCTGCCTGCCTGTGCAGACAGCAGAGCAGATCGCTACAGGAGCTAGTGCATCCCCTCAAAAGAAGCTCAACCTTCAGTCACACCAGAATCATCCAACCCCCAAGTATTGTATTGTTAGTATTCCCTAACTTCTTAAAGGAGTCATCAGGCAAATGTAAATACAGCCCATTTACTTACCTGGTGCTTCCTCCAGCCCCTTGCAACTGACTGTCCCACACAGACAGCTCAGTTCGCAGCTTCCAGCCCGGGTTCCCTGCATGGTGCAGAGGACGACCTCTTTACGGCGCTGTCGATCAAGCCCATGTTGTCTGCGCCGTACTGCGTAGGCGCAGAACTACTGTGCCTGTGCAGTACGCCGCGGACAATGTGGGCTTGATTGACAGCGGCGCTTTGTGCAGGTGCAATAAGGATAACATAGAGGTCGTCCTCTGCACCGTGGGGGAGACCCGGCCCGGCGACTGCAAACGGAGCTGTCTGCATGGGACAGTCAGCTGCAAGGGGCCTGAGGAAGCACCAGGTAAGAAAATGGGTGGTATTTACATTTGCCTGATGACTTCTGTAAGCTGCTTAAGCTGCATCATATGAACAAATACTATAAGATGGAGGTTAACTAATTAGAGAGACACAATCATCAGGATTATTTAAGGAATACTGAGATGAAAATAAACTGATGAGATAATCATGCATATGTGCAATGCCAAGCATACAAATACAGTAACTACGCTGCGCTCCTTTTTTCTTTTTTTCTCTGCCTGAAAGAGTTAACATTCAGGCATGCAAATGCCAGTTTCTCTCACATTGTGACCTAGTCAGACTATAGCTTGACCCTCACTGATAGGAAAGTACAGCCTTAAAGAGAACCCGAGGTGTGTTTAAAGAATGTTATCTGTATACAGAGGCTGGATCTGCCTATACAGCCCAGCCTCTGTTGCTATCCCAAACCCCACTAAGGTCCCCCTGCACTCTGCAATCCCTCATAAATCACAGCCGTGCTGTGAGGCTGTATTTACATCTGTAGTGTCAGTCTCAGCTGCTCCCCCGCCTCCTGCATAGCTCCATTCCCTGCCCCCGTCCCTTCCCTCCAATCAGCAGGGAGGGAAGGGATGCAGGCGGGGACTGGAGTTCTGCAGGAGGCGGGGAGAGCAGCAGACTGACACTATAGAGATAAACACAGCCAGCTCTGACAAGCTGTTTGTCAGCAGCGTGGCTGTGATTTATGAGGGATTGCAGAGTGCAGGGGGACCTTAGGGGGGTTTGGGATAGCAACAGAGGCTGGGCTGTATAGGCAGAGCCAGCCTCTGTATGCAGATAATATTCTTCAAACCCACCTCGGGTTCTCTTTAAAGCTTTGTCCTTGTTGAGAAAAGCTTTTGAGAGCATAGGATAGATCAACAAAGTCAACAGTTTATATATTTTAGGTCTGGCACACTGAGCAGAAACAATGAAGCATTAAAAACTTAAAAATTAGGCAAAAACATAAAATAAAACTGTGGAATACCTCGAAAATAATTTTTAGGAGTAGGGGAATGGAGACAATTGTTTATCACATCAGTTGGTATTCCTTTAAGAATCACAGTGAAATTTAGCTTCAGACCTTCATACATGTGCATTATGAAATCTTAGAATCCACAGGAAATTGTACAGGGACCAATTATTCGTTGTCCATTTATCTGTTTCTCTGATATTCAGATTTGTTAGCACCTGAATTTCCTGAATTGTTTCAGCTATTCATCCTCGTTTCATCTTATGATGAATATGTAGGAAAAGGAAACTCCTATAACGTGACATGGTTGCTTTTCCTGCAGCGAATACATGGCATCTACTTGTTCTCGTCATACTGCAGCCTGATTAGCTTATCCACTGAGTTGAAGCAAACAGTTCCTCTCTCAGACTTCTACTGCTTTTCCTTTGCTGCAGGGAATCCTAGAACTGATTATCAGGGCCAGGAAGTGGATAGTGGTGCTTATTTTCATGGCGTACATGTCCTTGCAGCCGGGATCATTTCACTGTGTGTGCAGTATCATTTTTTTTTTATCTGCTTCCTCCAAGCAATATATAATCTTCCTGTCTTCATTTTCCCCACGATTTGTATGTACTCATCCATGCATAAAACTTATACCTAACTTGTACAGCTATTTCCACTAAACTTACCAATATTTAACAAGTATCTTAATCAAACTGAAAGTATAAAAAAGATAAGAGGTTGCAATAAAGACACTATTATGAAAATATTAGACTAAAACAATTAAAGAAATTAAAGCGAGAAGAAAATGGATAAATCTTTCACTGCAGATACCCTATTTATTCCTTGCTAAATAATTAGTTTTGCAACCTGATAAAACAATATGATCCTCTATTCTCTGCCCATTCTATGAATAACGAGAGCCCCTGCTCCAGAAGCATGGTGGAGGATATACCGATATTAACATCACTTACATCTTTTCATTATGTGGCATAGCCATCATTTATCTCACCTGGATCCAGACTACGGGACTGGATGCCAAATGCATCCATCTCTGAAGTGTGTGATCAAAGTGGATCTGAACTCACAACTTCCTCTCTGCTCTAAAAGATAAGCAACAACATACTAACCTTTAAAGAAAATAATTTCTATGTTACAGCTGATACAATCCCTGCAATAAATCTGCATTGTGTCTACCTTCTGCTTTCATGGAAGCAGACATGTTGTTAACATCCAGTGCTTACCAATTATCTACTGTGCTGTGGCAGCCAGCTAACACAGCTGCAAGATCAAATTACAACTTGTGATAAGTCACAGATGAAGGGGAATTAGAGAGGCTAAACTCTAAATACATACTATGTGCATTTATCTATGCTTTCCTTCCGCCCTGTACAAGAGTTCAGCTCCACTTTAAGCTATGCAAATTTTAGAATCAATTTTAGAATCAAGTTACAGATATACAAGATTGTTGATGGCTGATCAGGCAATGATCACACTAAATATGTGCAACCCACAATGTCCAATGCCAAACCTTTTCCTAGAAAATAAATCATTGTTTTGTTGAATGCTTGTCCCCGTCCCTATCCTTAGTGTTGTTGATGACACTCAGCTGTTGCAGTTGTTGATTGTTGCTCAGTAATGTTTTACTTATTTGACAACCATGAAATATGGACTTAGCTTTAGGGGCCTTTCACCCTGATACAGTGCGCTAGGGTTTTTTGCCACACCTCACCGCTATGCTAATAAAAGTCTATGAGTGGCTAGTATAACTCGAGCTCATGCCTACGTTGCCGTGCGACTCCTGTGATGACCTGCGCCAACATGCAGTGCATCGGAAGTCATGTAAGTCTATGGCGACGCACGTGTTTAAACTGACTGCCGCAAGTTTTACGCGTCTCATATGCTCGGAAGAGTATTTTAGCAATACGCTTCCGCACATGTCATTGATTCGGCCACAGGAAGTGAGCGTTACTTCCTGGTTGGCCTGCTGCCAGACTAGGATTACTGCGTATTAATGCAGTAATCCCCGAAGGCTATTTTTGACAGTGCGATGCAGCCCCAAGGCCACATCACAACCTCAGATTTGCAGAGTAAAACCGGCCTAAGGACACTTGATTTTGATTTGTAGAATATTAGGAGACCAACCATGTTTATAAAATTACAGTACAGCTGCCGCCACCTGTAGATACAACCCATAGACCAATCCATGAATAAAACTTTATCCCATGTAGCCAAGAAGTGTCCATGTACTTATTTCAGCCAGTGTAAAAATGAATTATATCATTCTTTAGAATATCCTTAGTTTTATGAAGGAAAGCTCAGAAAAGACATTTATATTCACCTACACACAGAGAACATCCATCTCTTCACAGGTCACTATGGTTTAAGTGCTGATTCTCACTGCTAAGCACCCATGAATAGCTTTCAGTGCATACAATTTTTGCACTTCATATATGTCACTATTGCTGTATACCCCTGAGATCAATACCATTTATCTGCTATTACATCAATTCAGTGTCAACAACAGTGGGGAGTTTAGACTTCTTCGAAGATGCCACTTTTTTCTACAAAATGAAATTTACTGCAGTACAAAGATATTTATCTTACAGAAAGTCAAAAAGCAAATATAAAATATGTTGTTAAGTGGATTTCCAAACAACATTTTCTTTCCATACATTGTAATAAAAAAAACATTTATTTTGTCAACCAACAGAGACATAATGTAGCTACAAGAATGACTTTTAACTCTGCTGAAATGGCAATTTTGGAAGCATACTATTAAGGGTTTGTTCAAATACATTGCCAATCACCAACTCACAGACCGGTAATGTATTGCAATCTCCATGTGCGAATGGACAGAGTCAAAGTAGCCTATTACCTTCTTCTGCTAAATCAGGCAATTGTTTCTACAGTATACTAAAACTGCACATACACAAAATGTCTAAACGCTTTGCAAACTCATGCATGTATAAAAAGAGAAACTAAATTCCTGTGGCAAAATATTGTGTTGACATAACTTTAATAAAACACATTTGAATATATCACTTTAAACGACATACAGCGCTATGCAAACACATGGTATGGAAGAATCTAAGCAGGAGAGCATTTCTTTATGAAAAATTACCAATAAAGCAAAATTGAAAATACATTATTATGTATTTATATAGCGCCAACATCTTACGCAGCACTGTACAGTATATATATTGTCTTGTCACTAACTATTCCTTTAAAGGAGCTCACAATCTAATCCCTACCAGAGTCCTATTTCTATGTATGTATCATGTAGTGTATGTATTGTAGTCTAGGGCCAATTATAGTGGGAAGCCAATTAACTTATCTGTCTGTTTTTGGGATGTGGAAGGAAACTGGAGTGCCCAGAGGAAACCCAAACAGACACGGGGAGAACATTTTAACTCCTTGCAGATGTTGACCTGGCTGGGATTCAAACCAGGGACCAAGCACTGCAAGGCGAGAGCGCTAACCACTATGCCACCATGCTGCTGACATACAAATAAAGTACATTCTTCACAGGAAATGAGCCATAAATTACTTTTCTCCTATATATTGCTGTCGCTTATGGTAGTTAGTAGAAATCTGACACCACTGACAGGTTTTAGAATAGCCAATCTTCTCATGTGGAATTCTCAGGGTTTTGTACAGTTTCCAAAGCACCTAGTGAATGGCAGTAGCTCTGTCCAACTGCTAAAAAAGTGTGCAGCGAGCAGGGAGGCTGACCCCCATGAGGAGATGGACCAGTACAAAACCTGTCGGTTCTGCCAGATTTCTACTACCTACTGTAAGTGACAGAAACAGGAGAAAAGTAATGTATGGCTAATTTTACTCTTCAAGAAACATACTTCTTTTTGTAAGTAATTACATGTATTTAAATGTTAAACATTTTTGCAATAGTGGTCCTTTAAACTTAAAAAAATAATAATTGAAGGCAAAATCTCTCTTTTGTGTTATAATTACTATTATTAATTATGTATTTATATAGCACCAACAACTTCCATAGAGCTGTACATAGTACAAAACAAATAGAGGGGTCATAAATACATGAGAGGTTCAAAACACTACAATCTGGACATTCAGCAAATACAAATATAGACATTGTTAATGAGTATCTTGAGACATCAGCAATACTGGTGCATGTTCATATGACAAATTGCACCGGAATAGGAAACACTAGGAGGAGGTCCCTCCCCTTGCGAGCTTACAGTCTAGAGACCTTTGGGTTGGAGACATTAGTGAAGGAGACCCAGAGGTTTGTGGATGAGGTAGTAAACCCCCAATGCCAACTATTGCAAATTATAGACTTGTCTGAACAGGTGTGTTTTGAGAGAACGTATAAAAATTTCCAGGCTGGGAGCATGACGACATGTATAAAGTTTCTAATTAAATCATCTCTGTCCCTCTCCTAGCAACCAATCAATGGTCCATCTGTTATTAGGGAAGATTGGGACATGTAACAACCAGTAAACATTGATTGGTTTCTAAGATATAAACAAAACATGATCCATAGTTAGACACTTCATACTTTCTCAGGCAAGGAACTGAAAAAGTGCATGAGAAGTATGCTATTAAGAAGTAGAGCATAGGTCTTCTATTAAGAGATATGAAAGGTGGAAAAATATGCTGCAAACATAGATCATAGCTTAGAAATTGTCCCCATTGCAAACATGAATCTCTTTCTTGCTGGGTAGTGAGGCATACTCATTAGATGTATCAACATTTTCTGTACTGGAAAGTAAATGATGTGGTCCAGATTTGTTGCTGAGATGGTGAGCCCAGAAGAAAATGCTGTCACTGTCTGTTTTTATTTCACTCTTTTTTTTTTCCTCAGTTTTTTTTTCTTCCCCATCAGTACACATAAGCCTAATGCATATTTTAAAGCTTGTTTTGGTAAGCACAACGTAGAATATTTAGGGCCCTTTTCTGTTGGCGTTCACATCACTTCCGCATCTCCCGATGCGGAATTGTATTGAGGGGATGGCGGGCAGCTGCATGCGGATTCTGCGCGATGCACGCAGTGGAAACTGTTCCATTGCCATGCATTGGTTACAGGACACCCACGGTGCGATGCGGCTATGTAGCCACATCGCACTGCATGTAATGGAAACGTGCCCTTAGACCCAGTGGTTCAGTGAAAGAAGATAACTTGGTTATACAAAGGTCATTAGCGAACAACACTAAATAACACTAGCTGTCAGTCTCCAAGATCTACATTTTGTTGCAAAAGTATTAGTCCCCCTTGACGTTTTCAAGTTTTGTCATATCACTGCCACAAACATGAATCAATTTTATTGGAATTCCACAAGAAAGACCAACACAAAGTGGTGTACACATGCAGGGTCGGACTGGGCCACAGTAGTACAGTTTTTTCCCTCGGTGGGCCCCCCCTCCAGGTGGGTGGGCCCCCCACTCCTTGTCTGACAGAGCTCCAATTGCTGCCTGCAGCACAGAAATTATCTTCTCAGTGCTGTAAATACTCATGCTGAGAGCAGTGGCATAGCTAGGGAGCTGTGGGCCTTGATGCAAGTTTTACAATGAGGCCCCCCAAGCACTCTATACATAACAATTGATACGACGCACCAAAACCTGCCAATGGCAACTACAGTGTCAGAGGTGCAAGAAGGGGATGGGAAATAGCTTGTTAAAGATTACCACTATTCAATTCAAGAGCACAGGACCAATAGAGAGGTAATACTGTAGTTGAGGGAAGGCCCTTCGGGGCCCCTTTGGCCCAAGGGCCCCGATGCGGTCGCAACCTCTGCAACCTCTGCGGTTGCAACCTCTGCAACCTCTGCGGTCACAACCTCTGCAAAGTAGGGCATTACTTTATATTGAAGGAGGGGACTCATTGCAAAGTTTTACTGGACAGCAGTGTCTCTGAATTACAATGCTGCTAAGATCATGTACATTTGGCCCTGTCCATAATACACCATAACCACGCCCACCTTCCGGTGCATGGTCACGCCCTTTTTTCACCACAATCATGGGAGGTGTGGGCCCCAGGTTGAATTTTCTTTGGTGGGCCCCCAGTGTCCCAGTCCGACCCTGTACACATGAGAAATGGAATGAAAATCATACATGATTCCAAACATTTTTTACAAATAAATAACTGCAAAGTGGTGTGTGTATAATTATTCGGCCCCCTTTGATCTGAGTGCAGTCAGTTGCCTATAGACATTGCCTGATGAGTGCTAATGACTAAATAGAGTGCACCTGTGTGTAATCTAATGTTATTACAAATACAGCTGCTCTGTGAGGGCCTCAGAGGTTGTCTAAGAGAATATTGGGAGCAACAACACCGTGAAGTCCAAAGAACACACAAGACAAGTCAGGGATCAAATTATTGAGAAATTTAAAGCAGGCTTAGGCTACAAAAAGATTTCCAAAGTCTTGAGCATCCCGCGGAGCACTGTTCAAGTGATCATTCAAAAATGGAAGGAGTATGGCACAACTGTAAACCTACCAAGACAAGGCCATCCACCTAAACTCACAGGCCGAACAAGGAGAGCGCTCATCAGAAATGCAGTCAAGAGGCCCATGGTGACTCTGGATGAGCTGCAGAGATCTACAGCTCAGGTGGGAGACTCTGTCCATAGGACAACTATTAGTCATGCACTGTACAAAGTTGGCCTTTATGGAAGAGTGGCAAGTAGAAAGGCATTGTTTACAGAAAGCATAAGAAGTCCTGGTTGCAGTTTGCCACAAGCCATGTGGGGGACACAGCAACCATGTGGAAGAAGGTACTCTGGTCAGATGAGACCAAAATGGAACTTTTTGGCCAAAATGCAAAACGCTATGTGTGGCAGAAAACTAACACTGCACATCACTCTGAACAGACCATCCCCACTGTCAAATATGGTGGTGGCAGCATCATGCTCGGGGAATTTATGTCTTCAGCAGGGACAGGGAAGCTGGTCAGAGTTGATGGGAAGATGGATGGAGCCAAATACAGGGCAAACTTGGAAGAAAACCTTATGGAGACTGCAAAAGACTTGAGACTGGGGCAGAGCTTCACCTTCCAGCAGGACAATGACCCTAAACATAAAGCCAGGGCAACAATGGAATGGTTTAAAACAAAACATATCTATGTGTTAGAATGGCCCAGTCAAAGTCCAGATTTAAATCCAATCGAGAATCTGTGGCAAGATCTGAAAACTGCTGTTCACAAACGCTGTCCATCTAATCTGACTGAGCTGGAGCTGTTTTGCAAAGAAGAATGGGCAAGGATTTCAGTCTCTAGATGTGCAAAGCTGGTAGAGACATACCCTAAAAGACTGGCAACTGTAATTGCAGCAAAAGGTGGTTCTATAGATAGAAGTATAGATTCAGGGGGCCGAATAATTACGCACACCTCATTTTGCAGTTATTTATTTGTAAAAAATGCTTGGAATGATGTATGATTTTCGATCCACTTCTCACATGTACACCACTTTGTATTGGTCTTTCGCGTGGAATTCATGTTGATGCATGTTTGTGGCAGTAATGTGACAAAATGTGGAAAACTTCCAAGGGGCCAAATACTTTTGCAACCCACTGTAAATACACACCATGGAGCAAATTTGGCAGGGGTGAAGTAAGGACATTTTTAATTGTTTGAGGCTAGGTTCACCATGGGACATTGCTTTGTGATGTGACGTTAAAGTCAAAACACAGCATTGCAACGCAACACTAAAAAAGTTGGTAAGGCACATTATTAATTGCTGTCGCACACAGTAGGTAAAGTAAAGCATACAGGCAATGAAAAGTATGCTTTCCTGTACCTGGAAATGTGCGTGTCAAGGTAACGCACTGCAGCAGTGCGTTACCATAACGCTGCATGTTACAGTACGATGTTAATGTCGCACTGTGAACGTTCTATAGTCTTATCATTGCAGTGCAGTAACCTGCATTATAAGAGTTTATAACTTGACTTGCTTGTCCTCATCCCCTGCCCTCTCCATAAAAAGAACAGACTGCTAGGTATGTAGCTGAGCACCATGCATACCTGCTATTTCTATCCTGCCTCCTGAACAAATCACTTTTGAATGACAATTATTGAAAATGTGTCTGAGACATGAGTTACATTAGCAACAACATCATAGATTAGAGATTTGTCTTACAGCCAGCTAAAAATCTCTGCTATAAATATCTGTGTATACAGGCCTTATATATACAGTATATGGATCACAATCTACTTCTCATTAGATAAGAACATGTTTCTAATATTCATGTTCATAATGCAGTCATATGCTGTGTCTGCTTTCAACCTTGGCTGCATGCTGCTGATGCTATTTTCAGCATCACATAAACTTATACAAAGTGCTAGACATCACAATTTCCTGTCTACTTCCCATTTTGCAAAGTGGCATATGGTAATTAGTAGTGCTATCTGCCTTTTCTACCTATTTCTTTAATGTCTGTAAATAGCACAGTCCCACGTGCATGATGGTTGCAGTTTTCTATAGAGTTCTGTGATTTACGAAGCTGTAGTTTCTATGTCTTATTTAACTTCTATCTTTTGTTGTTGTTGTTTTTATTGCTTTTCTCAGTCTGTCACTCAGCCCACAAGTTCAAGTAATCACCTGTATACATTTCCCATGAGACAACACCTATTTTTTGTATTCAAGATGTGAGACAGCTGCCTATTCAAATTATTTTAAATGATTTCTAATACTCAATGTTGTATCTATTTATCACAGCCTGACAATCTACTGTGTACACATTTATACAAGAATTATCCACATGAACTTTGTCTATGCTAGTTTCTATAAATAAGGATAAATATCTGAAAATATACAAAACAATTCCTAATAAAACTCCAGAGCCAGAGACGACACTTTTCCCAGCAGGAAACTCGCTGCGGGAATTCTTTGTATTATTTATCAAAGGGAATTTTAAGAATACGGGAGACAGACTAAGGTGGAACTGCTGAAATATATCAGACTCTCAACACTATGAACAGTGCAGCAATACATAAAAACAGCAAAAGCAAGAAAAAAAATACAGCAACTGGCAAACCTTTCTTTTTTAACCAAGTGGGATTCAGTCTGCTATAAATGTGACACGTATAAGAGCCTAGGCTGAATTTGTAGTTTGAGGTGAACATTTGCATGCTAACACAGAACAACAGCTAGACCATTGTTGCTTAGATAGACAGATGATAAACAATATAAACAACACTCCTAATATATGAAACAGTCTATTACATGAGCTATTCATGTCAGGTCATCCTTCAGAGAAGGCAGCGATATAAATAATTTTATTTTACAGGATGAATGAACCATAAACCTGCTTATGTATTCCATTTTGCTTTTCTGAGTCAAAAACTAAATGGTGCTTCTAAATCATAGGTTCTCAATGTGTGGTACGCGTACCCCAGGGGGTACTTCTGATTGTTCCAGGGGGAACTTGGCCTTGATATACTTAACCAAGAATAACAAATTTAGAGTTATAGAAAATTATAAATCTTATTATTTTAGCTACTTAAAAGCAATAGCTTTTTTGGAAATTGTTTAGAACCAATTATCATGTACTACAATTACATCTATATATGTCAAGGGGTACTTATGATAATGTTTACTATGCTAGGGGGTACTTGGTGAGTACAAAGATTTAAAGGGGTACATACCAATAAAATGTTGAGAAACACTGTTCTAAATAATCCACAGCAAAAATCTTATTTGAACATGCTGCCATGGATCCCGATGGGTCTTTGGATCTGACTTATGTGAATCTTTTTGTAAGAAGGATACTCATTGGTTGAGATCACTGGACCAACGGAGAGTTTAGATAGAGGATTCAAACCTGACACTGTGGGCCGCGACCAGCCAGAAGTGAAGGAGCGGGGGGAGGGGGAAAGACCGTGGGTGGGATGCTGCCCCTTGGAAGACGCCACCTGCTGCACACACTTCAAGCGGGGTCAGGGGCCCAGCCCTGCAGGCAACAGTTTGGGGCTAAGTGCCATACAGACATATCATTAGGCTACAAACAAAGTTTTATGTTGCTATGAAGGGGGAAAAAGACAATGGTGCCCACATGACAGAAGAATTCTGGCAGATGGCATAAGGGTGGGGGGGGGGCAATGTGTTCCACAGAGATGAATAAACATTCCAAATCTCTTGATAAAGCGTTGGAGTGGCTGAAACCATGCTAGATTCCCAGCAAAAAAGACCATGACTGCCTGCTGTGGTCAAGACTACTCATGCGTGTGAACCAACCTAAAGTCCTTAGGTGTATTTATAAAATCAACTCACAAGTAGGTGAAGCTAAAATATCACAATTTCCTTTGTGAATTTATTACAAAAATAAAAAATACATTAAAAAATCGAAGTTTACTACTTGAAGTGTTACTTAAATCAGAATTTCCTCTCTGCTCTAAAATATTAGCCACAGCATGATAACATTTATAGACAAAAAAAAATCTTCATTGCAATTTATGGAAATTATAAAAAAACTGAAGTTTAGATTATGGATTCACTCTGAAAGAGCACTGAAATGGGCCATATCATATTCAAGGTGATAAGTAACTTGCAGATGCAAGCTACTTATCACCTTGCCATTGTGCGAGGATTACCGGCAAATTCTATTGCACAATGGCCGATCATTAGGGAGCATTACTCAGACAAAAGCCTGACCAATGCTCCCATGTTACAGGGAATGGGGAGTAAGGTTTTACGATGTGAAGCTGTCCTTCACTCCCCAGATGTGTGTGCACTTGCTGTACATCCGCTGCCATCTTCCGATGCTGCATCTGGGGTCTCCTTTAATAAGGAGACACACAGAGCTCCACGTCGGTGCACCGCACATCGTCAAAGCTAACCGCACATGGTAAAAGCTCACCGCACATCGCCAAAGCTTCAGCAATGTGCAGCGACCCTATGGGGAGCTCTGGAGGTCTCCTTATTAAAAGAGACCACCAGATGCAGCAGCAATGACATGCGTTAGCTGGTTTAGACCTGCTCTTTGCAGGTCTTAAGGTGGCCACACATAATACAATAAAATGATCCGATTTTACAGTAATTCGATAAAAACGATCCTATCTCTTGAAAAAAATCAAAAGCTTTTTTATCATTCGACTGAAAAATCCGATCGGAGTTTGTTCCGTTTTTTTTCCGATTTAAATCGATCCAGATCCAGATATTTCTCTTCAATTTCTACTAAAGATTGTATGGTGTGTGTTGGATTGTTAATTTATTAATATACATACACTAGCAATTTTCTCTGAGTTTCCAATAATTTTTATTATAATTGAGGAAAAAATTGAACATAGGTGTGTGGTACATTGGTCATATTTTTGAAATGTTACAATTAGTCAGAAACATTTATTGCAATTCTTAAATTGAACAGATATTTAAAAATGTGTATTGTGTGTGGCCACCTTAAGCTAATGCTCATGTCTGACTGGAAGCATGAAAGGTGCAATAGAATAGGGTGTAAAAAACTTGCTGGGTGATTATATCACCCAAGCGAGATCTTTACCACAAGGGTGGGGGTGTATTAAATTGGATTAGGTGGTGCTCCCATTGGCCTTGATTCACTAAAAGGTGCCAAGTGTTAGCACGCCAGTGAAAAGGCACTTAGGACGTGAAAACGTCCACTTCACATGCTAATAAGTGTGCATGCATTTGCGCGTGCAAAGGTTAGCAATGCGCGGTGCGCACAAAATGTCACACCGGTGCGCGCAAAACGTTGCCTATTCGAGCGCAAAATAGCCTGAAAAGCTATTTTACGCGCGAACGGTGCAACGTTTCGCGCGCACCGGTGTGGCGTTTTGCGTGCAACGTTTCAGACGCACCAACTTAACGCGCAATCAGTAACAGCTTTGGACGTGCAAACTACTTAGCACCCTAGTTTGCACATCCAAAACTTTTAGGCGTGCTAACTATGTTAGCACCCTTTTGTGAATCAAGACCATTGCCTACTTTAAGAACTCACCAGCGCATAGGAGTTCTGCAATAGGATATGGCCTTCAGTGTTTACTGTAAAGGGAAAGCCACCATGGCAGTGCTCCTGCAGTCTATTCGCAGCTTCTGAAGAACTAATTAGACACTTTGATTTGGCAAAAAAAGTGGATTTTTCCAGCAACTATGTGTGGAATAAAGACTTTTCATTGTGTGCTTTGCAAGAGATTGGATTTGCTTTAATAAAAAAAAAAAAAACACAATGGAAATAAAAAAAATGTTTTGTTAAATTCTGTAGCAAGGATATTATATAGTTTTCAGTGGGTTCATAGAGTTTTCAACACCCTACCTGCTAGAGCACCATCCGGTCTGTGTGCGTACTGTGAGCAAAAATATCTGAATGATTACTTTTGCACCATAGCTGATAATTAATATATGTATGTATTTATTTATTTATTTTGAACACAGACAATAGAAAATTTTACATTTAAAACACCACAGCAAAACTGCATAATCCAAGTATTTTGCAAACAAGCATGTATGTGAAGTACGATGTATAGAAAATCATTTGCAGCATATGACATTGAGAAGCCTAAAAGACAATGAAGGTGGTTGGAAAATGTATCTGACTCTGCAAAGAAAGCAGGGATAATGGAGTTCTCAGACAACATGCACCACATAGAGTATGCACATTTAGAATGAAAGGGGATCTTCTGATCACCTGATCACTGTTTCAGCATCTCTCAAAGCAGTCATAGGAGGGTATCTTTAGAACTATAACAAAAAGAAGAGATTTTAAGCTGTTCACTTTCCTGCTAGTGGTTTTACTGCTTTCTCTGCGGGTGGCAAGTAATTGCGCTGGAGAAAAAAAAATAGATGGCTATAGATAATTTGTACTGATTGAAAGGACAGCATGATATATGATGAGTGATAAGCACAATGGAAGGTGTTTCTGATTTTTTTTTTTAAGCCACGTCAGTCTTTTCAAGAACAAGGAGCATTGCTGTTATCTACTATCCATACTACTTTCAGCAAGCTTTTATCACATACTAAATTGTATAAAAGCATTATATAAAACGTTTCAAATATTTTAAAATCATGCCCTGTTATGGGCATAGCTGCTCCCTATCAACGTTATATCTAGTACAGGCAATTCAAATGACAGAATGCATAGCGCATGGCATGCAGGCAATAGGGTGGATTTGCCAAGGTTGCAAAACTGCAAAGAACTGTTGTTGACAAAAGTGATGCAGGAATCCTGGGCGTGATCTGCAATCCTTGTCCATGCAACAGCAGAATATATTGTGGCTGAAATGTTGATACATGAAGTTTTATGTTATTAAAGTCCCATTCATACAAATACATTGCAACTCTTCCTGCATGTGCGTGTACATGCTGACATCTGCATAACTGTTCTTTTAATAACCTTTTAACAGCCCTGAAATGTTCTGATCCAGGCAAAGGTAACACATTCTTTCACCTCACAGCAGGCTTTGGCCTCAATTCACTAAGCTTATCTCCTGTCTTTAATAATGTTCCTATGCTGTTTCTAGAGTTATTACCATGGTGATAAGGCATGTAGTAAACTTAACTCCTCTGTCTTTAAGTTAAGGATGTGCAAGAAAGTAGGAAGAAGTATCCGGGTGTCTAAGTGTTTAATTTAACCACTTGAGGACCCACCCTTTACCCCCCCTTAAGGACCAGCGCTGTTTTAGCTGATCTGTGCTGGGTGGGCTCTGCAGCCCCAGCACAGATTAGCGTGCAGGCAGAGCGACCAGATCACCCCCCTTTTTTCCCCACTAGGGGGATGATGTGCTGGGGGGGTCTGATCGCTCCTGCCTGCCGGGTGTTGCGGGGGGGGGCACCTCAAAGCCCCCCTCCGCGGCGAAATCCTCCCCCTCCCTCTCCTACCTGGCCCCCCCTGGAGATCCGGGCTGCACAGGACGCTATCCGTCCTGTGCAGCCAGTGACAGGCTGTCTTCTGTCACATGGCGGCGATCCCCGGCCGCTGATTGGCCGGGGATCGCCGATCTGCCTTACGGCGCTGCTGCGCAGCAGCGCCGTACAATGTAAACAAAGCGGATTATTTCCGCTTGTGTTTACATTTAGCCTGCGAGCCGACATCGGCGGCCCGCAGGCTATTCACGGAGCCCCCCGCCGTGAATTGACAGGAAGCAGCCGCTCGCACGAGCGGCTGCTTCCTGATTAATCAGCCTGCAGCTGGCGACGCAATACTGCGTCGCTGGTCCTGCAGCTGCCACTTTGCCGATGCACGGTATAAGCGTGCGGTCGGCAAGTGGTTAAGGAGAGATCTCTAAAGTTAATATTTAAATTCTTAAAATAACTACAGAATTCTAAAGTTAAAGACAGGCTGTTAATTAACTGCATGTGAAAATAACTACAGAGGCGGTAACTTAAGGACAGAAATAATAAGATAACTCTCTCACTGTTAAAACTTATCATCACTACACCCTAAAAAGGTAAGATTGATGTGTGGAGGTAAGTTTTCTCTTGCCTTATTATCTCCAGCATGATCTTAGTGAACTGCGGCTATTGTCTAGAAAAAATCCAGTCCATGTTTGCTGTATTACTTCCAGTGCCTTGCAAAAGTATTCACATTCAAACGTGTGTATGTGTGTGCAGGTGGGGGGCGCTGTGATCCATAAAACACAGGAGATTGCATTGAATGCATAACTAGTCATACATGCATCAGTTTTTACAGGCAGATTCAATCATTTTGATATGATAGAATCTGGCTATCTATGGTGCAACGAGCTGCATTGATCCTAATTTCACAGCAAAGATTTATTGTGCTTATGATCGGATCAGATTGTAAATTTTAATTGATGGAACGTGGCAAAAGATCAACGGCCCATATCAAACAGTGCAGCACTGTATTTTGATAGATATATTTTTCATTAGATTTACTGGTGAACTCTATTGAAAATCTGTGTGCAGTGTATGGGAGGATTCTGATCAGATCACATTCAAGGTGGCCACTCACCATACAATTTTTTAAATATTTGTTAAATTTTAACAATTGCAATCAATTTTTCTGACTGATTGTAACATTTAAAAAATGTGACCAATGTACCACACACATATGTCGAATATCAAATGAAAAAAAAACGTTCAATTTTTTGGGGAGGTCCGTAAAATCGGATCATTTTATTGTATCGTTTGTGGCCACCTTCAGATCAGATGTGGGTTGATCTGTTTTCCACTTGGGATGACGATCTAAACGCAAGATTGGGGGGCAATTTGCAAACGGGGTAGTGGGAGGACTGTGGGAGGAAGCGGACATACAGAAGGAGACAAATGCAGGGAATCCCTGATGTGGCAGCGGGTTGGCGATTTGAATCACTGGGCGTTCATAAGTTAGGGATTCCCTGCACTTGCCATATAAAATGCAGGTGGGAAATATGGTATATCTAAAATAAAATAAAATAAAAGATTTTGGCTGATGTTACGCTTACATTTCCTCAGAGATATTATTGACTAAAGTTCATTTCTGCAGCCTTTGAGATGGCCACTTTGACTTATGGTTCAGTGTCCCTCAGTATAATGCTATGTGTAGGAAGGTTGCACATCAGCATGGCTAAGCAGCTACAATATCTGCTATTGAGAAAGGAGGGAGTGGCAATCCAGCACAGATTACACCAATGTATAAAATAGTTATTGGACAAGGATTTACAATTTGCTTTACCTTAACATCACTCTGCAAGAGGTGTCTGCAGGATAGATGATCACACAGAGGGCCCAATCCAACTCAATTCTTCTCCTGAGTTTTCTCCTAGGAGATCATTTTCCATTTTCTGTGTAAAATAACTTTGGCATTCTGCAATTGAAAAAATACCAAACAATAGGTTAAAAAGTATTCTCAAAATTATTTTATTTTCTTGCTTGCTGGTAGTTTAAAAGGAATTTGATTTATAATGTGAAAATATCACCGAAGAGAAAACTTAGGAGAAAAAGTGATTGGATCAGGAATGGTTAGACATACCTAAAGGGATATACAGTTGTGGAATAATCCACTGATCACCAATGTGAAATAACAGTATCTATTATGTGTTATGTGTGAGTAAGCTGAATAGAGAAAAAAATGAGACTTTGCAATATACTCTACTATGTCTGGAATTATTTGACATGTGTCATGGGACGCCGCACCGCCACATAACATTGCACCATGGAGGTACTATCAGATCCATCAGCCACCCGTCCGGTGGTTCATGCGGACAGGCTCATCATCTTGCCGGTCCCAGCACCTCTCTGTGTTCTGAGCCGGTGCATCTGCATATCGTGGGTGAATGACATCACACCTCATGGTAATGGACTCTGTGACTCCGCTTGACACTTTGCTTGATACAGCGATTTTGTGATACACCAATCAAACTGGCCACAACGAAGACTGGGTGAGATACTAACATTTAACCTACCACCTGCTTGCTATGCACGGCTGAATTAACATGCCAGTGATGTTCTACGGGGAGATCCTGTCTGCCACCTGTTATGTGGAAGCTGTTTTGCTTGAACTAGGTTGGTAACCTGGCTGCTGCTCACTGTGAACTCTTTTCTTTGCTTGCTCAGGGGCTTATGCTGCTGCAAAATATTGCACATATTGCATACAAATATATGTGGACTAGTTGTTTCTCATCCGGACTCATGCTCTAATTTTTGAAGCACTAAAGAGGATTTGAGGGTAGAATACCGATTAATAACCATCTACCCACTTAAGAACATTATTCATCTCCCCTTAATCCCATGTATGATTGTATGGTGCACCAGTGGTTGGTTTGTGCTTAGTATGTGTGGCGGGGTGGCCATCCCATGCGCTTTTAGGTGTATATTTTTTAGGAATTTTGTAATATCAATAAAGGAATAGTTTGTATTTTCTCAAATTGAGTTGTAGTTCCTTTTTTCATACATGACGTGTATGTAAGCCTTATTGAACCACTTCAAAATGGAGTCAATTTGCAATATACCTCCTCTACTATGTCTGGATTTGCCAAGTCTTTGACCATCAGAAATATGTCTTTTTCAGATGTTGTCAGATGATACGTGACAGCTAAATGATTCAGTTGGCTAGGTTTAATTGTTTTCATATAAATGTCATTTTTAAGTGTGTAAGTAAATATTGGCCATTGCTAAACAGTAAACTCATGTTCCTTCCTATATCTGGCCATGACCACTGAATTTTTTTGGTTGTATGTACATAATTTCTCTGACCAGCTAAGCAGGCTGGCATGGACTGTAAAATTACCTGCTTATCTGTTAAATTAATGAGTTATCAAATGATCCATTCTTAATTTGAAAGCACATTACATTTTTCATAGCTGAGGGTATTTTCAAATGTATTGGCAGCAAAATACCAAAAGATGCTCCTCAAAATTGCATTTAGTGCTCATTTACATATAATCAATTGGTGTGCATTAACATGCATTTTTTGTGCCTTAGTACGCGTTGGTACGCATTTTTCTTTTCCATAGCAGTGCATTGTGAAAAAGATTTCAGTTAAAACACGTTATGTGTGAAAGGTGCCATAGAAAAACATGGGCATTACTTTGAAAATCAGTTTTCTTTCAGTCATAACAGAGCAACTGATTAAGTGTAAAAGGGCACTAATTGTCAAATTACTCAAATTACTCACAGTCATAACAGAGCAACTGATTAAGTGTAAAAGGGCACTAATTGTCAAATTACTCACTTTTTGTATAGCTCTAAAGGTTGCCACACAACATACAATTTTTTAAATATCTGTTCAATTTAAGAATTGCAATAAGTTTTTCTGACTGATTGTAACATTTCAAAAATATGACCAATGTACCACACACGTATGTTCAATTTTTCCCCAATTATGATAAAAATGATTGGAAACTCTGACAAAATTGCTAGGGTATGTATATTAATAAATTGACAATCCAACACACACAATACAATCTTTAGAAAGATTGAAGAAAAACATCTGGCATTCTGGATCGATTAAAATCGAAGAAAACGGGAAACCCGATCGGATTTTTCAGTCGAATGAAAAAAAAGCTTTCGATTGTTTCGGGAGATCTAATCGTTTTTATCAAATTAATGTAAAATTGGATCATTTTATTGTATCGTGTGTGGCCACCTTTAGGCTGGGTTAACAGTGGTCAGTTGTATAATGCACGCATTATAATTGACTGTAAACTGCAGTGGAAACTGGCCATAGATTTCAATACAAAGCCTGCATGGGGCAAGTTAGAATAACGCGATACATCTATTTATTTTTGGCACCGGTCAGCTTGGCGCACCGCAAGCCTAATGATAGCTCACCCTCAGAGCCGGATTTGTACTTTTTACCGCACCCAAGGCCACTGTCGCCAGCTGCCCCCCTTCAGTATAGGTAGCGAGATATCCCCCTCCCCCTTCGCTCCAGTATAGGTAACCAGATGGCCCCTCCCTCTAGTATAGGTAGCCTGATGACACCCCATTATAAGTAGCCAGATGACCCCTCCCCCTTTTCCACCAGCATAGGTAGCCAGATGACTCCCTTAATCCCTCCTTTTCCCACCCCCCCCCCCTTTCAGTATATGTAGCCAGTTTGCCTTTAAACTGCAGCAGCCATGTCACTCATTTCTCCACTTGTCTCCAGTGCAGAAACTTCCTCTTCCTTTCCATCTCCAATGCTGCCCAAGTCCATAGCTGCCACAATCAAAATATGCACAGAGAGCAAGGAGAGTGCTGCACAGGCGGCTAGCAGCAGAGTTCCGCGGTCAGGCACTCATCTAATCTCCCTGCACTGCAGCATTTGCAAGCTTGAAAATGCACCAGGTTATCTGCTGCTTTGGTGCCCTTGCTCCTGTGGTGCCCTAGGCCATGGCCTAGGTGGCCTTGGCCTAAATCTGGCCCTGCTCACCCTGCTGGGTGAAGTATGGCTGCTCAAATCCGGATCCGGTAGACACCCAGATAGTTGCTATCCGGATATCTCCCAGTAAACCTGTGCGGGGTGGGTTGGGGGGTTAATCTTACCTGTCTAATGTCTTCTTCGTCTGTCCCTCGGCGCCTCCCACGATGTGCTCCACGCGCGTCATGTGATTACAAACACTACCTCCTTCAACACGGAAGGAGGAAGTGTTTGTAGTCATGTGACCGCCGTTTGGACTGCATCGTGGGAGGCAGCGAGGGATGGACGAAGAAGATGTCAGACAGGTAAGATTGACCCCCCGCCCACCCCGCACAGGTAACTGGGAGATATCCGGATAGAACTATCCGGGTGTCTTCCAGATCCGGATTTGAGCAGCCCTAGCGTTAAGTACTATTCCCCTTCTGAGTCATAGCAACTTGGAGGGAGAGGTAATTTGGGGTCTGGAGATTGCATTGCTGCTATAGCTGCGCCAAAATCAGGCACTACATGGCCAGTGCGGTTTGCTGAGAAGAGGCGTCCCGTAACCCAATCAGTTACAATGCAGTGCTGTGAGTAGCGCCATAGAATTGTATGGGCAGTGAGTTGACATGCAGAATTATTCTGCAATGCCACTGAGCACTGTGACCTAGCCTTAGTCTTCTTACTTACACAGCTAAAATAATTATTAGTAGGTCTTAAATAATACAGGCTTTATTTTTTTGTTCATTATTTGGAGCAGCAGTTATCATAAACATGCATCAAATTGACAGTTGTGGAAATCTGAATCCTCAGTCTCAAGCCTTGAACAGACATTGGATAAACATCATCTAAATGACCAACAAACAACAGAGATCACTTTATGAGGTGACAACTAGTATCAAAAATGTAGCCAAACAACATTAAACAACAAGTATGAGCAACAAATATTGCGTATCCAGGCCGACTCCAGTTTGACTGCCTCATTTCCAAATATGAATATGGAAATGACTTAAATATGTCCCTCTGTCCCCCAACCCTACCCCATGCCTGCGTGCACTGACAACCCTCCCACCCCATGCCTGTGTGTGCTGCCCTTCCAAAAAGCAAGCGTGACACCCACCACCACACTTCAGATCTAGAAGAGTGGTGGCAGTAAGCATAATACTTTACCTGCTTCTGGCAGCAGGGCAGGTTCTACATGTTTTTCACTTCAGTGCAGCTCCACTCCATACAGCTTATCACCTTGTGGCTCCCATATTTGCATGACATTTGACATGCATCAGCAGCCACAAGGAAATAATCTGTGCAGTGCAGTGGAGTAATTTCACTGAAGAGGAGTAAGAAGAACCTGCCCATTTCTGGAACAAGGTAAAGTATGCTCCACTTTCACTTCCCGCTCAACATAGGTGCGGGTTCCCTTAGCCCCCAGATTACCCAGAAACAGCAGGAGTCACAGGGGGTATTATTACCGTACACCCCTGACTCCAAGATATAACCCCTTCTACAAGGCATTGCTGAAAAATAAAAATGGATGAGTAATAAACCTGGAACACTGTACCCCATCACTATTCTTGAGCCAGTTGCAGAAGTCATAAAACCTCTGTTATTGTTTTGAAGGTCACAACTGAGAGGGATATGGAAGCTGCCATATTTATTTTCTTTTACCTCTAATTTCTTCTTATTTTTTTTTTAGCCAACAAGCATGCTGCTTAGGTGTTTCTGACTGAAGTCTGGCTATATTAGTTACTACTGCAGTCAAAGAGATTAACAGGACTGCCAGGCAACTGGGATTGTTGAAAAGAAACCTGAGATGAAGGAATAAAAAGTTTTATACATACCTGGGGCTTCCTCCAGACCCCTTCATGCTGATTAGTCCCTCGCTGTCCTCTTTCACTGCCAGCAGCCCCCACAATCTGGTCCGGTAACCGCAGGAGTCTGTGGCTTGCTGTGCATTCGCGACCTGGCTAAACATGCTCCCCCATCGCACTCCTGTCGCTGGGAGTGTTCTGTGACTGCCCAGTACTACTGCACAGGAACAGAACGCTCCATGCCGTGGGAGTGAGACGGGGGAGCGCGCTTGGTCGCACTGTGCCTGTGCCGACTGGCCCCGGCGTGATGATTTACTGGGCTGGATTGCTTAGGCTGCAGGCAGCAGAGGAACACAACGAGGTAGCGATCAGGCTAAAGGAGGCTGGAGGAAGCCGTAGGTATGTATAAAACTTTTTTTTCCTTCGTCACAGGTAAACTTTAAAGGACAACTGTAACATGGAGGCTGTCATATTTATTTATTTTCAATCAATGCCAGTTTCCTGGCTATCCTGATTTGGCTGCGCTAGTGTCTGAATCACACCAGAAACAAGCATGCAGCTAATATTTTCATACCTGACAGTAATTTCAGAAACACCTGATCTACTGCATGCTTGTTCAGGGTCTATGGCTAAAAGTATTAGAGGCAGAGGATCAGCAGGATAGCTAGGCAACTGGTATTGTTTAAAAGGGAATACATATGGCATCCCTCTCATTACAGTTGTCCTTTAAAAGAGAAAAAATATGGCAGCCCCTCCATATCACTCTCAGTTCAGGTATCCTTTAAAATGCAGCATCACCATGAAAAGGAGCTGCTACTAAGTAAATTCAAGAAATCCTGTGATTGAACTTTACAATTACACCTGTTTATGCAGTGTACAATCTGGCCCAGCATCAGTACAATAGTTAATGTTTCCGCTATATTTTCCAGAGTTTCCATATTGAATGAGCTGAGCTTCAAATGATGCGTTTGAGTGCATCACACCTGGAGGACGTCTATTATAAATGCAGGTGCACTTGCTTCACTTTCTTTAGAATTTTATGCTACAGTATTTTGTTCAAGCTTGTTTATTTTCTCTTCAGAACTTAGTCCCTACAACCCTTCTGTAGTAAGCAATACGTTTTCAGGATCCAAAACTGAGACAAATATAAACAGTCACGCATTACAGGCTGAACAGTCATTTTATTCATGAGCACAAAATAATACTAGATTGTGAGCCATTACAGCCAAGTGTCATTTTAAACAAATAGGAAGAGAGTGCCCTGAAAAATATTGTTAAAGTCAATAGAATTGATCAGGTTCAGGGATATATTATATAATGTCATAAATCATGTCAGAAATAGAGGATGAAGCCTCTCAGTGAAAAATAGTTTTGAAAAAGCAAGCAGATTTCATTGATTTTAGATAAAATCTTTACATTGTGCATACTTGAGAAGCAAATTGAATAGAAGTATTTGTATAATTATTAACATCACGCCTGTACTAACAGAGATGAAGGTATTAAATTACTGTAGATTGCAGTGTCAAAGCATACTTTTTAACATTAATGTACTGGTATATAAACCATCCAGTCAAGTTAGGTTTTCAGCTACAAACAAACATTCAACATTTGCTCCCTGGAATAATCTTAAGAGATGGTTTCAGGTGGCAATGTTGGCATGACTGCTGTACAAGAATGCTGTTTGGCTCCTTGCCCAACAGAATGTTCTGCGTTTTTGGGTGTGGAGGGGTGTGTGTTTGAGCTGCATCACACTGCAGGAAGCCTGGTACAAAAATTCAACTTTTATTGGCCAATTACTAACTCATATTACCAACTCCATGTAGTATGAGAGTTTCACTACACAGTCCATTCAGAGTATTCAAAATCTGTTGAGTCTCACACTACATGGAGGTGGTAAAAATGATCGATCATTCAACAAATAAAATTGAAGATATGTACCAATCCTTAGAGTGGACGTCAGCAATGAGGATTGATATCAGTACTCATTTTAGGTTTTCCACAGCCTAAACAGCTGTTCCTGATCATTTTCACCAGTAATCCAAAGTGTGTACCAAGGTTTACATTTTATTGTAAACAGAGATGATCAAACAAATGCTAATAATTTGAGTTTATTCAAATTTTAGGAAAATGTATGTAGCTTGATCTCAAATCAATTAAAATAATCAGATAATACATTTTGATTAGTCTAATTCCAAGGTGCATACATATGCATGAACATTGATTTAAAATTTGCATCATCACTAAATTGCTATCAGCAAAACTCACTATTTAGGATGAATGAATTTGCCAAAGCCAATTGCAATTATTTCAGAACACTTTTGCTAATTTGGGGATTTTGCATTAAAGTATATGAAGCCAAATTTCACATATAATTGCAAAGCCCCCATACTTGGTAGAAACATGAAATTTGGTATGTGTATCAAGGCTAACCCAGACATTTTAAACCCAGCTCAATGTTGGATTGCAGCAGTTTTGGTCTCTTTAATTTGCTTTAATCTATAAAATATTTTGTTTCCCAAAAATTTTAACCTAATGGGGACCAACGTAGTACGAATCTACTTCCAGCAGGTGGTGCTGCCCCTTTGATTGGACGTAGATTCAAATTCCGTGAAAACAAAGCATCCCACTGCTATCGTGTGCACCTGAGAGGGTATATTAAGCTGTCATATGAAAGGTGACATCTCCCTTCAGTGATCAGGAGTCTTGGCTTTTGATCACGTGATCACTACGTGATCGTAGTGATCACTGTTAGTGATGCGGCGGTAGGGGGAAAAGAAGAGGATCCACTCACCATCCTGCCATTCCTCCAGCAATTGGCGCTCTCCTCCCCTCTGGCCAGCATACCCGCTTGCTCTGATGTAAGTATCGGGACACGGCTTTATGGCATCATCCGCGACCCGGAACTGAGCGGCAGTACGAGTGGGGATGCCGGCCAGAGTGGAGGGTTCCACAGTGGCTCATTGCTGGAGCCTGGGAGGTGAGTAAAGGCTTCTGGCTACAGGGGGCACAGGGGGGATACCATGCCCAGTAAGCCACACTTGGGATCCGGTTGCCTGACCCCCCTAAACGCGCAAAATACTTTAATGCAGATGGTACTTTCAATCACAAGACTGAAATAACTACCAATATTAGAAAAAAAAATCACACACTCAGGAAGTCAATGCAATTTCTGTTGTGAATATATATCTATGTGTATATAAAATTCAGTATAGAAATGTGCATTTTTGGTCAGTAGAACTAGAAATAAACTTTTCACCTCCAAACAACAGAATCCCTAACTCCCACTGCTGCATTCCCCTATAAACCCCATGCAAATCACCAGGGGCGTAACTAGGAGCCACCGGGTCCCCCTGCAGAGATATAAACAGGAAGTAGCATCAGACACTAGAGCGAGGAACAGCTGTAGTGAAACGCAAGGAAGGTATGTATATCTGCTGCTGCCTGCCGGCTAGACACACACTTATTGAAGCTGGAGGGGAGCACAGAGCCCAAGGTGAGGGTGGGGGACCATCACCCCTCACCGCCGAAGTGTGGCCATAACTTTCCCCTCATGCTGTGACCCCTCCAGCCCCCTAAAATGGCCCTGAGTGGGCCCCGTGGGAGAGCCCAGGCCTCCCTGCGGGTGCAGGGGCTGCAGCCCCCAATGTTACACCCCTGCGTATGATGCCACAACGTGTGTGTGTGTGCGCATTGGTGGGGCGGAGGTCATTTCATCAGTTTCAGCAAAATCTAGGGACTCTGTGACTGGATGCTGGGGTGAGTACTTTTTTGGTATTGCATATTTAACACATTTGACACATTGCTGTGTGGTCTATTGTTGGTTTAGACTGATATGATATATATTGGACGCTCTATACTGTATATCAACCCAGCCTTTTGATACTTCACTGATATGATACGTAAATGAAATGTCACAACCATCCATCATGGGGCTTGCACTCTTTTGCAGGTAGGCACTAGTCTGTTTTTAAGTAGCGCTGCTCATTTCCTTGCTATGTACTAATGTAATTCGTTTTTGGTCAGCTGCTCCCACTTAACAGCCATGCTTTTGGTGTATATGCAGAGCTTCTGTTTGGGTTCAAGGTGCGTTTGTAGTTCCTGGGGGGGCTCAGCGCATCTCTGATGGAGGCCATTCGGAAGCGGCCTGGTGTTGCACTGATCCACCTTTTTGCGCAATTTTCAATTTTCGATTTTATTTGATTAGCCGCACCCAGGCTATGCATATACATAGGTTAGGATTTAGTTAGTGTTAGGCCCCTCCCATGGAGGATTGACTTCTTCGCAGTGGGAGGGACGAGTACTTAATAGGTTGCATGCAAGCTGTTAATGGAAACCAACATCCTCCTCTAGTGGTAGACAGGTCATGTGTATGCTCGGTGTGTATTCGACCCCACAAGTGGGGCTTGCACTCTTTTGCAGGTAGGCACTAGTCTGTTTTTAAGTAGCGCTGCTCATTTCCTTGCTATGTACTAATGTCTGATTTGGTGTCTGGAAAAGTTGTGCAGAATGAGATTTTGTGTTCCAGCAGTGCAACCAACACAACAGATAGCGGACACAACTGACATGTTATAACATGTCTGAACAGATCCTGTAAGTAGCATATAGGCAGATTTATCAATAATGTCTGAGAGAAAAATCTAAGTAAGTTTCTAGAAATCATGCAGAATTGTCTTAGTCGTTTTAAATAGATGCACCATCAGGATTCTCAGGATCTCAAGTGCAGTCTGTGAGAGAATCTTCTGAGTGTGGTAAGATGTATTGTGGCAGCTTTAACACAGAAAAAGGGGAATGCCATAAGATTGTAATGGTAAAACAGCAACTTAGGGGAAGATGGACTGAATTAGGACAATCAGTCCAGAAACACCTTGATGAAAGAATGTGGTTCTCCTATCTCACTGTGTGGGCCCACAAGGAAGAGATGTGACTGTCTGACAGCTGTGAAAGAGAACTCATTCAGTTATGTAGGAAATAAAGCACCACATACAGTACAACCTGTAAATTCAATCCCCCAGTGTGGCAGTTTTGCACAAAATTTAGAAGTGGTATCAACCACTTCTTATTTGTGTGACAGATTAGCACTGTTCTACCAGTAAGATATCTCTGGAAATTCATAGAAAATCATTGCAAAACATTGCAGATTGCAATTGTGATAACATAGGTAGGAGATAGGAAGAGAAAACTGTTGTAATTGTTTTGATAAATCTTCCCCCATAGTACCCATTGTCCATTTGTCCACTGTGGTCTGTTGCGGAAAAAGGTCTGACAACAGGCATAGTGGGAATCAAGCCTTATACAAAAAGTGTCTGTGATTTACTTACTGTTGCACTTTCAAGTTACTGTTTAGTGACCACTGCAACTTTACGCATTGTCCCTGCACTTGGCTATACCCAGGCCTTTAATTTGCAAGGTATAGGGACCGAGGCTGGTAAGGCAGAAGTACTGCCAGGCCCCAGCTAGGCAGGACATGGGTAAAAGAGTAGTCAGACAACTTGCGCCAACATTGATAATATCAGGCAATAGCATGGTAATAAACATTAAACCTAAGACAGTTTAATACAGGCCAGAGTCATACACAGAACATCAGAGGTTCACAGTACCCACAGGCTAGACAAGGGCAGGTCAGGGTACACAAGCAGGTGTCAGTCCAGGCAGCATTCAAGTCAAGGTTAGGCTAAGGTTATACGCAAAGGGGATATGAAATATTCACACTCAGCAGACTAGCACACAGATAAGCTTAACTCTATCACAGGCAATGTGTACTGGACAGGAGCATAGTTTTATTTGGGCAGGTGCCTATCAGGTGGGACTACATGCCCTTCAGCTGCCAATGTAACAGTGGGCAATTGGGAAATTAAGATAGGGGCATCCTGTGAGGACACACGCACACATGCGGCGGCAGAACGCCAGCTAGGTGAGTGTGTCACATCCTCTTTGTGTGTCCCTATAACATTAGTTCTAAAGTAAGTACCTTTGATATGAATCTTTTTACTGTCTAAGTTGCATACATCATGTACGTCTCTCTGCAACTACACTGAATTTAATCAATGCACATGAATGTACTTTTGCAAGGAAATAGAAAAACCTTCAGATAATCCAGCTCTAACTGTATTTTATGCTGCACATGTCTTATTGCCTGAATTCTCATAAAATCATCAGATGGCTTTATGCAAAGGCAACTTGAGTTGGCACTTCTTACAGTTTTTCTCATATATTTGCAAATCTATGCAACCTAGACCTCTGTTTTAGATTAAATGTAACATATACTTTTCCCTGGCTGGCAAAGAACCTGGAGTTTGCATTGCACACAAAGAGAAATGGAACACTCACTGGATCCCTTTCTGTTTCTTTAGTTCTTTTGCTTTTCTATGATTTTGGAAAATGCTGAGGTTCTTAAGTGCAAAATACTGATAATACTAATCACATATTTCTAGAGGAATTATTTCTCCAAAATCCCAATAATAGAATAATACAAATAGGATTAGCAAAAGAACCCCAATGGGCACGACTTTTAAGGGGATTAGGTCTAACAACTGGATGGATAAATAATTCTCTGCAGTGCAAATACAAAATACATTAATGTATCGTAAAAACTGGAATCTTTCTTAATTCATTAAATGAAATAATACATATGGAAGACAGCCTCCAAATAAAGGCTCAAGACAGAAAAATGGGTTTTCATTTTAGCATTTTAAATATCACGGTAGCCCAAATTAGTTTAACTCATGCATCGATACAAGTTGAACCATTAATAGATATTAAGATATTAATCTTTATACAATAACATATTAAAACAAACTGTTAGGCGATTAAACGAATGCTGTGCACAGGGCAGAGCATTCTGACATATATAAAATGTTATCATCACTGATATTGTATATTTAACACGCATATTGGCTCATACATCTTGTATGGACCAATACAGCATATGATTGATCATTCTAATAAAGGATTGTCAATAGTGTTGGTGTACGAATTTGGGATCACGTGGTTCGGAATCCAAACACCCGCATCCAGCACCATTTCATTTCCTTACTGTGAGAAAGAATTATCAGAGTCAAATGAAATGCCCCCATGTCTTGCTGTTCAGTGCTGAAATGCATATATCCGCATCTCATACAATGTGGTCCCAATTTTGAACACCAACATTAATTACCAATGACCGGATCAATTGTCACAAGTTTGTAAAGATGGTTATCTACTGGCCTGTAAGAAATGACTGAAGGGTCATAAAACAAGCATTAGGCAGTGGGTTTGACCTTTGACTATATATAGGGATGGTCGGAAATGCCAATTTCTGTTTCTGCTGAAAATCCGCTTTCCGCCATTGCCAATTACCGTTGTTGCTACTGATTCCGCTTTTCACAAGCGATTTCACATTCCGATGAGGACTATAACATTGATTTTCTCAAAAAGGTCTTTTGGAAATATTTTTTCCTCTTGTTCCCACTTGTCTGCTTAACATTCACTGAAAATGTGGTGTTTCTAGCACCTAGGGGGGCTTTGCTATTAACCTGTAAAGTCAGTGTCATACCGCATAGCTGTTCCAATGCAGATTTTTGCAGCAATTTCTGCCGAATTTGACATCGATTTTCTCAAAAACTACAAAAGTCTTTTTTTCCCCCTCTTATTCCCATGTGAATGTTGTCTGTTTAACATTCACTTAAAATTTGGTATTTCTAGCACCTATGGGGGCTTTGCTATTGACCTCTAGAGTCGGCATCATACCGCATATTGGTAATGCAAATTTTCTGCATTTTACATTACAGTCAACAGTGGCCAAATTTGGCAGTTAATAGCAAAGCCCCCGTAGGCTCTAGAAACACCAAATGTACAGTGAGTGTTAAGCAGACAAGTGGGAACAAGAGGGAAAAAATATTTCAAAAAGACCTTGTAGTTTTTGAGAAAATTTATGTTAAAGTCAGTGGAAATGTCCACGATTTCCGTGAAAATTTCAGCGAAAATCCGCCTACAGCACTTGCACTACCAATTTCCGAATTTCGATGCGGAAATGCAATTTCCAATCGGAAATGAAGAAATTACATTTCCGCGGAATCTGAATGAGCATCCCTAACTGGATACACATGATTTCATGTCTTGTATATTGAATGCCGACTTATTTTTATTGTAATGCATTTTTATTATTTAACTTGGTTATTTGCACAAAAAGTACACAAGCATAGCGCTCAACATTCACTTGTAGCAAGGGATTCACCTCTCAGAGGTTCTTAGTGCAGTCTTAAACCAACCTAAACCATATACAAATGTCCCAATATTACCACACTGTACAGACACATCAATCTGCACAGTGGCAAAAGTTCATACAGTCCACAGATTCCAGTTGATTCCAAACTGTGTTTCTACAAGATGCCAGAATACTCTTACCATCAAGAATGGCTGATTGATTGACAGATCAGCAACAGCGTTTATGGATGATATAACATGATGCTTGACTTTGTACGATCTCCACACCTCCTGTATATCACTCAGAAAAAGGGATACAATAACATAGCGTGATCCTGATTTCAAAAAAATCCCAAACAATCACCTCCAGTGCTAAGTGTGTGTTTCCCCACACCACAGTGATAGATAGGCAAGATGTACGCTCACCAGCTGCTATTGCTGATCCTCTGCTGACCAGCTGTAAGCGTTTGTTTAAGCTCTGAGCCTTCAATTCGGTACTGCACCTTGAAACTCAAAGACAGGCCAACCATAGCATAATTCCGTTTAATATTGTAAAAGAATAAAACAATGTTGCACTCACATGAAGTTATAAAACAATGCGCATATTCATAAAACCAGGACGTCCTCTCTGCCGCCGTTCATCCAGCGTCTCCGCACTCCGCACCTGAGACCCCGCCCTACCGGTTTCGTCACCAATGACTCATCAGGGGCATGTCCTCAGGTCGGGCGCGGAGACGCTTTAACCTTCTGTCTATGCAAATACCTGGACTGTGAACGGCCGTAATCTCGCGGCTTTTCGTATCCCTAGCAGAACTCCGGCATCATGGCGTCTAACTGCAGACGTCTTATGTAGCCACATACTAATGCTGGCTAGCGTTCAATCGCTAGGACAGAACGCCCTGCTACAGCCCATGTGTTAATTCTCTGGGGCCTAGATACCTCTATCTAGCCCAAACAAATTCGCATAATCATTTGCCGTTTCTACTATACAGTATTATACTTAAAACACCAATATATCACATACATTGCCCCTATATGGAACATATAAACGTAATGACCCAAAATACTATAACATTGCTAAAACGCCCAGTGATTAAGCTACCCCCACCCCCACTACTGGGAAAGCTTCAGGCTTTATCCAATTGCGGCTGAAGAACTTAAATGTGCCCTGCACCCCTACATCAAAATTGCTCATTAGTATTAATATTAGACAATCATTTTCCACTTACCACAATAATAATATAGTGTAAACCGACCCAATATACATTACCTCCCCCATATTTGTAACTTGTAAGAATCACAGAGTGACAAAAATGCCCCGTTGCACCCCATCAATTACTGATTCACCATTATTGATCCCACCCCTTACATTTTAGCTCATTCTCCCATAATCCTTCAATGTTTAGGGCAGGGCATCTGTATCTCCCTGCGACCCCCCTTTATACACACCATCCACATCCTATCATTCCTACCTCAACATTAATCAGGGACAGATCATAAGTACTCTAATAACTACTTGCAATTACAGTACCTCGTGAACTCTATATATCTGTTTGCTTATAAAGTGCCTCAGTGATAAATTACCTCAATCCCCACCCATACTATTAATTCCTATGTCAGCCAACCCCTATTACAATACGTGTGATTAAGTTTATATTTAAATTTTAAAGCTTCCTACTAACTTTATCTACCTACCCAAACTCATCCTAATCATCTGATATGAAACAATTTAAGTCTAGATCCACGTTCAATCCATTTGGGTTCATAGTTTTCATTGTGTAGATCCACTTAGTCTCCATTTTGGAGATCTCACGGATCTTGTGGCATCCCCGCCATCTGGTGGTTAATTTTTGAATCGCACTGAAGTGCATGACCGCCGGATTTGATCCATGCACCTCTGCGAAATGTTTGGAAACACTGTGGCCCACTAGGCCTTTTTCAATGTTTTTAACGTGTTCGTTTATCCTTGTTTTTAGCATCCTTTTTGTACGTCCAATATATTGAAGGCCACAGGGACACCAAATGATGTACACCACATGGGTACTACCACATGTGATAAATTCTTTTATCGGGAACTCTTTGCCAGTGACCGTTGATGTATTTGATTTGGATTTCTTAGTTTGAGTCACTAGGCAAGGGTTACAATTCCTGCAGGGATAGAAACCTTTCTGTCCCCATAAATCAGTTTGATTCTTCACCTTAGGTTCATCTATACAGGTTTTGACCAAACTTTTTTGTAGGTTACCTGCTCTTCTATACATAAATTTAGGACATCTGGGAATTTTGTCACCCAACACCGGGTCATTCTGCAACAATCTCCAGTGTCGTTTAATGACTTTCTCCACTTCCCCGTGTTGAGCATTATAATCAAAACACAGAGCGAAGTCATATTGGTCATTCACATCCTTTCTTGGACAGTCCCTAAGCATATCTGACCTATCATAATTTTTAATGACATTAATTTCACAACGACAGAGGTATCAAGTTGACAGCGAAATGGGACAAGGAACAGATAGACTTCTTGGATGTGGTATTATATAAAAAAGGTAACAATTTGGGAACCAGAACATTCTTTAAGCAAACAGATCGGAACGCATACATCCCTATTAAGAGCTGTCATCACAAGAACTGGCTAAAAAGTATACCACGGAGCCAGTTCACCAGAGTCAGAAGGAACTGTACAGAAGTTCTGGACTACGAAGAACAAGCTGGGATGCTATTAAGAAGGTTTGTGGATAAAGGCTACCAAGAAGGCCCCTTAAGACAAGAAATTAATGTCATTAAAAATTATGATAGGTCAGATATGCTTAGGGACTGTCCAAGAAAGGATGTGAATGACCAATATGACTTCGCTCTGTGTTTTGATTATAATGCTCAACACGGGGAAGTGGAGAAAGTCATTAAACGACACTGGAGATTGTTGCAGAATGACCCGGTGTTGGGTGACAAAATTCCCAGATGTCCTAAATTTATTTATAGAAGAGCAGGTAACCTACAAAAAAGTTTGGTCAAAACCTGTATAGATGAACCTAAGGTGAAGAATCAAACTGATTTATGGGGACAGAAAGGTTTCTATCCCTGCAGGAATTGTAACCCTTGCCTAGTGGCTCAAACTAAGAAATCCAAATCAAATACATCAACGGTCACTGGCAAAGAGTTCCCGATAAAATAATTTATCACATGTGGTAGTACCCATGTGGTGTACATCATTTGGTGTCCCTGTGGCCTTCAATATATTGGACGTACAAAAAGGATGCTAAAAACAAGGATAAACGAACACGTTAAAAACATTGAAAAAGGCCTAGTGGGCCACAGTGTTTCCAAACATTTCGCAGAGGTGCATGGATCAAATCCGGCGGTCATGCACTTCAGTGCGATTCAAAAATTAACCACCAGATGGCGGGGATGCCGCAAGATCCGTGAGATCTCCAAAATGGAGACTAAGTGGATCTACACAATGAAAACTATGAACCCAAATGGATTGAACGTGGATCTAGACTTAAATTGTTTCATATCAGATGATTAGGATGAGTTTGGGTAGGTAGATAAAGTTAGTAGGAAGCTTTAAAATTTAAATATAAACTTAATCACACGTATTGTAATAGGGGTTGGCTGACATAGGAATTAATAGTATGGGTGGGGATTGAGGTAATTTATCACTGAGGCACTTTATAAGCAAACAGATATATAGAGTTCACGAGGTACTGTAATTGCAAGTAGTTATTAGAGTACTTATGATCGGTCCCTGATTAATGTTGAGGTAGGAATGATAGGATGTGGATGGTGTGTATAAAGGGGGGTCGCAGGGAGATACAGATGCCCTGCCCTAAACATTGAAGGATTATGGGAGAATGAGCTAAAATGTAAGGGGTGGGATCAATAATGGTGAATCAGTAATTGATGGGGTGCAACGGGGCATTTTTGTCACTCTGTGATTCTTACAAGTTACAAATATGGGGGAGGTAATGTATATTGGGTCGGTTTACACTATATTATTATTGTGGTAAGTGGAAAATGATTGTCTAATATTAATACTAATGAGCAATTTTGATGTAGGGGTGCAGGGCACATTTAAGTTCTTCAGCCGCAATTGGATAAAGCCTGAAGCTTTCCCAGTAGTGGGGGTGGGGGTAGCTTAATCACTGGGCGTTTTAGCAATGTTATAGTATTTTGGGTCATTACGTTTATATGTTCCATATAGGGGCAATGTATGTGATATATTGGTGTTTTAAGTATAATACTGTATAGTAAAAACGGCAAATGATTATGCGAATTTGTTTGGGCTAGATAGAGGTATCTAGGCCCCAGAGAATTAACACATGGGCTGTAGCAGGGCGTTCTGTCCTAGCGATTGAACGCTAGCCAGCATTAGTATGTGGCTACATAAGACGTCTGCAGTTAGACGCCATGATGCCGGAGTTCTGCTAGGGATACGAAAAGCCGCGAGATTACGGCCGTTCACAGTCCAGGTATTTGCATAGACAGAAGGTTAAAGCGTCTCCGCGCCCGACCTGAGGACATGCCCCTGATGAGTCATTGGTGACGAAACCGGTAGGGCGGGGTCTCAGGTGCGGAGTGCGGAGACGCTGGATGAACGGCGGCAGAGAGGACGTCCTGGTTTTATGAATATGCGCATTGTTTTATAACTTCATGTGAGTGCAACATTGTTTTATTCTTTTACAATATTAAACGGAATTATGCTATGGTTGGCCTGTCTTTGAGTTTCAAGGTGCAGTACCGAATTGAAGGCTCAGAGCTTAAACAAACGCTTACAGCTGGTCAGCAGAGGATCAGCAATAGCAGCTGGTGAGCGTACATCTTGCCTATCTATCACTGTGGTGTGGGGAAACACACACTTAGCACTGGAGGTGATTGTTTGGGATTTTTTTGAAATCAGGATCACGCTATGTTATTGTATCCCTTTTTCTGAGTGATATACAGGAGGTGTGGAGATCGTACAAAGTCAAGCATCATGTTATATCATCCATAAACGCTGTTGCTGATCTGTCAATCAATCAGCCATTCTTGATGGTAAGAGTATTCTGGCATCTTGTAGAAACACAGTTTGGAATCAACTGGAATCTGTGGACTGTATGAACTTTTGCCACTGTGCAGATTGATGTGTCTGTACAGTGTGGTAATATTGGGACATTTGTATATGGTTTAGGTTGGTTTAAGACTGCACTAAGAACCTCTGAGAGGTGAATCCCTTGCTACAAGTGAATGTTGAGCGCTATGCTTGTGTACTTTTGTGCAAATAACCAAATTAAGTAGGGTGGTGATACCCCCCAGAGTATAGCGATCCATTGCTGGTTAAATTAATCTGGTGGGAATACTGGTCAGTGAGGAGCGCAGAAAACCACATTAATTCATTTATTATTTAACTGTTAAAAGGACAAAAAGCATGCATTATACAAACATTAACTAAACACAAATTGTATAAGGGATAGCTTCATAGTTTACAATTGTAACATTTATTAGTAGGAGTAATGAGATTCCAAGCTGCATGCTAACACAATCACAGGCAGGTAATTCTCACTTCGGTAATCTTAATATAGCACCTTCTGCACAAACAATTGGATATGGCTGAAAGGGTACTCTTGTGTCTTATTAATATTGCATTTTAAGCTATATCTCACTAGCTCTGCATAAAGCTAAGCTTTAGTAACTGTGTCATCAAAATTAAAGTTAAAGAGTTGTAGATACATTGGAATAAGAAGAATAGGTAGAGCAGCAAAATAAACAAGAGGACACGAGTTGAGGGAAGAGGAAAACCAGATTGCCAATTGTTTCCATTTAACTGTCTTTGCGTAGGGTCACTGAACAGATCCTATATTACAAACCAAAATATTTTTTGCTTACAGTTCACATTATCTATTATACAAGGACCAAAATACTTTTATTGTAACATTTAGTCATGAAGTCTCTACTCTTGCTCTCAATTTTTCACCCTTTAGCAACACACATAGTTAGAGGGTTGCAAGTGCTTCAGACCAATTTATTTCAGCAAATTTTTCTTTTTTTGTGTTACATTTTCTTGCATCTAATTAGCACTGCTGTAATGTGTATGTTGGCCATTTGTCACTAGGGGGCAGTGAGAGAAAATAACAAAGGACTTCTGCTTTTAGTTCCTATATTGTCTGCTAGAGAGAGAGATCAAATCATTCAAAGAATGTATAGCACAATAAGTTCTGCTGACTGAGGTCAAAAGCAGTGCACTTATCTCAAACTCTGTTGAAACACCAAATGGGTTAAGATAACATGATACTATTTTTACTGAGGACAAAAAACATTGTTCTCCAAGCTGCTATAGTCTACTTGACTGCTATGGCAATAAAGGTTTTTTAAGATATGTATGTAATGTATTTCAATCCTAATAGAGCTTCTAAAGGGTTATTAGGAAGTGATATACCAAGTATTGAATAGGTTGATTGGTATACTCTTGTCCCGAGTCTTCTAACCACCCAGCAACATTACAAGAAATATTTAAAAGTGTCTAAGGTGCAACATCCTCTAAAGCAGTTTGATGGGAGATCTCCTTTATATTACACCAGTCAATGAGGTGAAATGTACCACAGCATTAATAACTTATAGTTAACATCATGTACATTTGCATTTGCTTATGATTTAAGGATGTGTTTTCAAAGCTCCCGTAAATCTTCTAGATTTAGGCTATTGTGTAGTAGGGCTGAGTGAGAACAATTTTAGGAAAAGTGAAATTGTCCCAGAGTGTGAGGGGACAATGGACTGTGTGGTAAACTGTGTGGTAAACTCACCTAAGCCTTCACCTCTCTTCTGATGCACTCCATGCCACGTTCCATCTTCTTACACATTTCCCCTTTCTAAACCAAAACTTCCACTCTGAAGGCAGAAGCGTAAGAAGATGAAATGTGACATGGAGCTCATGAGGAAAGAGGCATAGTTGAGTTAACCAACACATACGCAGCCTGCACCACCTGCACACTCTGGGGAAATTTAGCTTTTCACATAATCATGTTTGCTTATTCTTGCTGTCTAGTTCTCTGTTCTGCTTTTGAATGTAGTATGGTTTACTTTCACCACTTTCACCATGTCATGTGGATAATTAGACATAAACTATCTATTTACACAGTTTGTTCTTGTGAGTGGGGTGTGGATTAGGGACAACAATTATCTGTTTAGAGCATGTTTGTGGTTCAAAAATGACTAAAGCCTTTTACCACACTGTCATCTACAAGATTCTATAAGATGGTTAAATTTGTATGTTTCCATCATGTGAATGCATTAGGATTATCAATCGCTTCTGGGAATCCAGGGTAGCAAATAAAAGAGGACAGAGGCCTGTGGAAAGAAACAATATATGGCAATATTTAAATTCAGACTGACAAAGAATATCTTTCAGAAGGCTGGATCCGCGTTAGATGTTGAATGTCTATGATCAACATTTCAACTGTACATCCACCACAGAAGTTGGCATGGTGTTTCCCTACATATGCAATTTGTGCTGCTTATAAGTACTGTTTTATATTTGGAAGACCTCACCTTCATCTATTTTAAGTAATACAGTGTTACTTAAATTATTATTAGTTGTTTGGAGCCACTATAAAATTGGGAGTTTTTCTCTGTAGAGCAACTAAGGCCTGTTTGGGTATTGGTATTGGGTGGAGCCAGAATGCATAGAGCAGATTAGGGAGTAATGTCATTTTCAAAGCTACAGTTTTATGCCAAGTAATGGAATAACACTTCCAACATGAGTTGTTTTAAGCTCCCCAACAAGGCTGGGTAAATATAGTAATTTGTAATGAAGATATCTAAATACAAGAGTTTATTTAGTTCCTTATGGAACTCATGTAGTATGTTTCTTCTAAAGATCTATCCAGTTGTAGGAGGTTAATATTTAAGCTTTTGAACTGGAGAGGTTTACCCTTAGTCCAGATATTCTGAAGAAGAATTCTAAGACTTTGTAAACATTGGGTGAACACATTTTTAATATACATTTGTATTCAAGATAAAAATATAATGCTTTATCATTGATTCATACAGCATCTATATATGAGTTAAATAATATATGTTTTCATAAATGTTGTATGATGTAATGTATAATAAAGATTGGAATATTTATGATGCAACGTTTATTTTGTATTGGTATTGCAGTTAATTATTTATCCATACAGTTTAAAACTTTATACCCTTATAAATTCCACTAAATCAGTAATCGTATTTAGTTTACAATTGCTGTGTTTTTTTTTTTTTTTAAGGCTTTTCATCTCTTTAACTATATCTACTGGTGATTAACTAAAAAAGGACACATAAGATGTTTTTAAATAATTGCTTTGATTCTCCATTGAAACGTCCAGTTTTAAAATGGTAATAGCTATTTGGCAATTTATAAGGTGATGATCAGGCTGGTCACCCCTTTGTATCTATGGTGATTATATCTTCATTGATGATAAATAACAGTAAAAGTAGTGAATGTTTAAAAAAAAAAAAACTTTTCTATATCAGAGTAGTGATCATAAAAGCTGCATTTTTATTAATATAGCAATTATTATAACTTAGTATTTATATATTGCCAACATTTTCCTCAGTGTTTTGACAGATTGCGTAGTCTTGTCACAACTGTCCCTCAGAGGATCTAACAATATAATCCCTACCATTGTCATATGTCCATCGTAGTCTAGGGACAATTTTTAGGGGGAATTAACTTATTTGTATGTTTTTGGGGTGTGAGAGGAAATGGGAGAGCCTGGAGGAAACCCACACAGAAATAGGTAGAAAATACAAACAGTACAAATAGTGCTCTGGATAGAATTCAAACTTGGGACCTAGCGCTGTAAGGTTATATGAAAATCTACCCCACAAAATCCCACCATTACTTAAATACAAATGGCCTTTTCTAGTGCTCTGCAGAATGTCACCTTTAAAAATGGGTAAACATTCATGATATTTATGAAATCCCCTAAATGTACTACATCATTCACAATGGAACAGGGGGGGGGGGGGGGGGCTGCACTGCTAGCCAATCATACTCTACAGAACTGTGTAGCACACTCAATATAAAGTTGGCAGCAGGCAATATATTTCAGCCAGTAGACAGGAGGCAGGTACCTATAGCCATCTTACCATTCGCAAAGTATTTTGCAGCCTCACTCATCGACACTGTAAAGCATGTATGTAGAAACTTTTCAAAGTCTGCTAATTCATAGCACACGCACCAATGGGAATATGCATTATGGATCATGATTGTTTAAATTGAAAGCAGAAGTAAAGTGCTAACTGTTCGTCTGCAGCCAGACAGCAGGTGTGACAAAGTTTTGGTGGCTACTTTCCTTTCTAGTGATCATGTGAAAATACAATGTATTTTCAAAATTAAAAATGCCTTTTTTCAATGTAAAAATGGCATTGGTGAACATTGATGAGCAACACTGATGGCTAGCCTGCACTATGTGAGGAGGAGCAGCATGATCCACTTGGAGTTGGGTTATGGTATGAAACAATTTTTGAGGACGGAGTGAAGACTTCATCTCTATGTTAAGTAAAGCAGCACAAGAGAGTTTCAGGTAGAAAGATACTGGAGCTGGAGTTTAAAGATATGAAATTCCTTGGAGACCGCAGGGATAGGTAACAAATGATAAACAACTTCTCCAAACACCCCCCCCCCCCAAAAAAAAACAGCAATAAAAACCCAGAAGAGATTTTAAATTCTATCCATGCTATCAAAAACTAAAATGTATACCTTTCTTGTAGTTGGGTTTTTAACTGGATTGTTTACATACACATAAACAATCATTGAAAGTAAATTTATGTTTTCTTTACAATTTATGTTTTCTTACTTTCCACAACAAAAACAGCGAGCAATACTTTAGCTTCCTCCAAGCTCCAACAGCTGTATTTGATTAAGGTTGTCTACCACAGAAAATATAGACAGGCCCGCAAATAGCACAGAATAAAATATTTCTGGCCAGTGCTGACTAGGGTTATTAGGTGGATACTAAAGGTTTTCTACTCTTAGAGCATATGTTCTCTGCTAAACTTTGACCTCTCTCCATGGATACTGACTGCAGTGGTCCAGGATCCTTTCACATCATCTACCTGTCACTGTAAGTATGTTCAATAATGCATAGCCAGCCATACATGCAATTTCTGAGCAGCAATATGAACGAACAGACTATGAGATGATATTCAGTGATAGTAGTAATTACAAGTTTCTTGTATGTAGGGTAAAAATCTCAGTGTTTAAAAAATGCATCTTTGTTGTGCATCCATTCTTATATTTTTGCTCTTTTTTTCTGTAGGCACTCATTTTAGAATCTCAATAAAGCTTTTTCAAAAGTTGAGAAATTAAAATGCACCTCTAGTAATAAATAAATTAACAAACAAAATTGCACTCAAGGGCTTCATTTTCCATTGCAGCAATCCTTTGGCTTGGTCACTATTCACTAGCTCTGCTCTTTATTTTAACTTTAGTTCCTGAAGTTGTGAATGATAAGTGTTGTATAAAACAATTAAATCAATGCTCTAATCGGTGCTATCTGACTGAGTGAGTTAGTGTAGTGCTGGGTATTCTAAATAGTTGTGGTTTAAAATCACATTGTATAAATGATTGGCTGTGGTAAATATTTTGGCAGGACATAAAAAAAATCATGCATACATAAGTTATAAGTCTGAAAGTCCTATGTAGCGAGAGCAGAGCACACTCTAATGTATGCCATTTTAAAGTTTCTTCAGCGAACAAATTTAAATAACTGCTAAATAATCATATTTTTAAGTGTTTTTTAAATCTTTCTTTTTGTTTTATGTTTGGAGGGATTTGATCATTCTATAGATCATACCTAAACTAGTATGATATTCCACAAGGAGTTTGTGTGAAGGCTGATGTTCCTGTGTGAACCAAAGATCAATTCACTTCATTTAAAATGGTAGATACAAATTACTAAACGAGAAACCCTAAAATGTCACATTTCCACCCTAATTTTGCATGTTTGCTCCCTTAACGTATAAAATGGAACATCTTCCTTTTAATTGTGAGCATCATGTTCAGATCAACCTGCAATGAACATTGTGACATTATCTAGCTGAACAGCAAATTGGCTTCTGGCTTTTCTTGCCACTTTGCAAGTATCGTTTTCTAGAGTTGTAAACTATTTATACGTTTTTGAATATCATATACAGCTTGGTAGCTCTTTTTTTTTTTTTTTTGCTTTATAACACATTAGCTTTGAATGATCACATGAGATTATGTTACATAGATTTGGTCCGCTGTGACATTCAATTTAAACTATGCCTGAGGAATCTGGAAGTCAGTTTCAGAGAGACTTGCATATTGCTATCAGTCATTACTTGGAATTACAGCACGAACACATGATTTTCAGATATACGCAACAGGTCTACATTCAAGCAGTCTAGCTTATCTCTGCAGATTTCTCACAGTGGTAGTGATTTATTTTACACTATCAAGAGAAATCTACTTCCCATTCACACATGATAAGATGTGCTTGTTGCTGAGATGAGAGGTCATTTAAGTCTTTCCAACACATGGGCATTATTCCCATGTGTTGGAAAGATTTACAAGGGAAGGGGGTATCAGATGCTGATTGGGATGAAGTTCAGTCCAGGGACACTGATTGGGATGAAGTTCAATCCTTTTTAAGTCTTGTTTCCTTCCTTTACCTTTAGATTGTAAGCAGGGGCAGGGTTCTTCCCTATTCTTACTTGTAACTGCTGCTTGTTATTGTAAACAGCAGATGAAAAATTATCTCCTAGGAGAAAACTTAGAAGAAAAAGTAAATAAAATAAGGGCCCTTGTGTTAAACCACTTGAGGACTGCAGTGTTAAACCCCCCTCAGGGGCGTAACTAGGCCCCACCGGGCCCCCCTGCAGAATTTCAGAGCGCCCCCCCCTCTCCCTTGGGGCCCGCTTGGGGACATTTTGTAGGGGCTGGAGTGGTGGCAGCATGAGGGGAAAGCCTTGACCACAGTCGGCGGGGAGAGGGGAAGTTCCCCCCCTCTCCCTCACCTCGGGGCTCTCCCCTCTGCGCTCCCCTCCAGCTAAAGTTATAGTGTGGGCAGCGGGCAGCAGCGGGCAGATACATACCTTCCGTGCGTTCCACCGCATACTCCTTGCTCTAGCGTCTGACGTCACTTCCGGAAGTGACGTCAGACGCCAGAGCGAAGATTATGCGGTGGAACGCAAGGTAGGTATGTATCTGCCCGCCGCTGCCCACACTATAACTTTAGCTGGAGGGGAGCGCAGAGGAGAGCCACGAGGTGAGGGAGAGGGTGGGAACTTCCCCTCTCCCCGTCGACTGTGGCCAAAGCTTTCCCCTCCTGCTGCCACCCCTCCAGCCCCCACAAAACAGCCCCGAGTGGGTCCCAAGGAGGGGGACGGGCCCCCCCGCAGGCGCAGGGGCTGCAGGGCCTATTGGTACGCCAGTGACCCTCCTTAAGACTCGGCCATTTTTACCTAAATAGGCCACTGCAGCTTTAAGGCCTCACTGCAGGGCCATCCAACTCAGCACACAAGTGATTCCCCCCTTTCTCCCCACCAACAGAGCTTTATGTTGGTGGAGTCTGATCCCCCCCCCCAGATGTTTATTTATTTATTTATTTTATAAATATTTGTTTTATTATTTTTCTAATAAATGTGTGTGTTGTTTTTTTTCTGACGCTCCCTTCCTTTCCCCGCCAGCCAATCACTGTGATCGGCTGTCATAGGCTTCAGCTTTTGACAGAGGATCACCCCTAAGCCAATGGAGGGGACAGCCATGTCACACAGCTATCCCCAGTACAGCGCTGCCTTAGATCGCAGTGCTGTACAGGCATAAAAGCCTATGACAGCGGATCACCCCCGAGCCAATGGAGGGGACAGGCATGACATATGGCTGTCCCCAGTACAGCGCTGCCTTAGATCGCACCACTGTACAGGCATAAAAGACAGTGGTTTTGTTGTCTAACAGTTTCCTAGTGGCGATCGCCGCTAGGAGACTGAAAGCAGAGTGGAGCTCCATCATCCAAGCGGGATGCGTGATCCCCTGCAAAACACTCCTCCAGGACTTTACGCCAATCAGCGTTAGGCAGTCCATGGGGACCCACCGTGTTCACACTCATCGGGGTGACACGGTCTTAAAGAGGTTAAATGTATGGGGATGTTTAACCCCCTTAAAGTAAGCAACCTTGAGTTGTTGTTCAGAAACATAATATTAATGACTAATAATCATTAAATTAAGCTTATGATTAGATTATTTCAACTAATATTGTTTCTCTGCCACTGTTGGTACTTAAAAAGTCTGTGTGTTTTAATTTTGTATGAAACTAAGACATATTTTTCAAAGTAATTAACAACATTAAGAATTATATTGACTATATATAATGCTGTGTTTCCAGAAACAAAATGCAAAGGATCCAGCATCGCAATCCGTATTCTCTACTTATACATGCTGTCTAACATAAAGATATCTATTAGCTAACTACAGAGAAAACCTATTTATAATAAGACTGTGTTTACCACTTTGCAGCACAGGTTACAACCAAGATGACTAGTAGGAAATTCACTCTCCGATGTGTTTTCAGGGATTAATGTTGCATAAAATCACTGACAAGAGCATGTCTTTTTGCAAATAATGCCTTTTATCAAAGAGATTTTGTTTGTGGCTTTTATAAACTGCAGGTGTGTCTTTCTCCTAGTTTTTTTTATTTTTAATGTGTTGTAAACTCCACATCGACAAATGATGCCATCTGTAAAGAATGCCATCATTATTTTCTTCCTTTTTTCACCCTCTGGTAATTGTCACAATCATAAAGTATGTGCTTCTGTTCAAGGCTGTATTTATCCTTTGTGTGCCCCTAGGCCAAATATGTTGTGCCCCCTTTCCCTGTGCGGCAGTCCCCTCACATTCCATGTGTAGTCCCTCTTTCATGTGTATCATCCATGTGCAGCAACCCCTCTCTTTCATGAACAGCTCTTTTAAGCATCTGTTTCCCTTTGTGTTGATCGCCATTTACCACCTCCTCTTTCATCTGTAGCAACCCCCCATTTATGTTCAGGTACCCCCTTAGGCTGCAGCCGCCCAAGGCACTGGGTTTTGTTGCCTATCCAGAAATCCAGCCGCCTTCTGTTGTAATAAATAAAATATAATGCACCGTGGAACTTAAAATACTGATCATTCTATTGAGGTGGATGAGATACATTTTAAAAAAGGTAGGTACACCCTCCATTAATCAGTGCACCTGTAGTATCAGCCCAAACCTCATAAATGTATACAATGTTATCCTTTGTGGTCTGCGGTTTTGCTAAGATTAAGCTAGGTTAAGTTAAAATAGATTCTAGCTGAGCTTGGTTTGATAATTCAAGACAAGGTAATTTCAGCAGCAGGGAGTTTGCTATTTACATAAACACGTACACCAGCATAAAATGAGCACTGGCATCTTGGGAGAAAAGGTCATGTACGCAATGTTGGACATTACAAGTGGCTTATGTAAAATGAGCTTAAACCAGAGATTTGCTAGATTTTACAAAAAGTAACAAGGCCAATTTTCTAAAAATGCTTTGAATGTAGCCATAGTTTAAGCACACAGACAATGACATAACTATTCATCTTTTACAATTTATATAAATGATTCAATTAAGTAGCACAATAGATGAAAACAAGATTTTCTGTTTGACTGAAGCAATTATGTTTTACATGCCATAACAAAAGCTTCAGTGAGCATAATACAGCAAAGTGACATTTCGTTATAGTTTATTATCAACTAAATGCAGTATTTCTATGGAAACGGTTATGCGTTTAACTCACCAGGTGAGAAGATAAACTCAAAATGCCACGGTGCAAATGCAAACTAGCCGAGAAGTGACATAATGAAAAATGACAGATTGTTATCTAAAGTGGGTCACCACTGCATTAAACTTTGCTTAAATGTGTTGATGGAAAATAAATGTGTTTATTTAACAGTAAATATGCATTTTATATGATGTACCAACACTTTTGTAACCTAATAAAAATACAATAGGTTTTTGTTAGCTAAACATTGAGACAGAATAATTTGCTGTAGAAACGCAATTACTATTACTAGTTACATATTCATTGCTTCAACCGAGGCAAAATAGTTTTTACATTGTTTAATTCAACAATATGAAAACATTTACTTTAGTTCTAGATAATGTGGAAAGGCGTTAGACTTTTTTTCCCTATATGTCTGTGTTTGCATCATTTTCCTTCGCTTCCTGTACCCAGGATTCCATGAAGATTCATGCAAACCTTCGGAGTCCAAGGAACAAGACATGAAGGACAGTGATATGCACATTGACGGGAACTGCAATTCTTCTGTATATAACCAAAATAAAGAAATAAATAGATGTATTTATTGCTGTTGGGAAAATTTACCATAATAAAGTGAATTTAAAGATAAAATAACATAATACAACTAAATAGGTCTTTCATGGAGTCCAATATACTTACTTTGTTTTTTGTAAAAAAAAAAAAAAAAAAAAAGATCTAAGTTTGAAGATTGGACTGTCTTATTGGCATATATTGATGCATTTCCTGTTGATTAACTTCCCATGCATAGTATTGACAGTCTACTGTACTTCTCATCATTTTCATGCTGTCAGAACTGTTCCCACGGTCGCACAAAACTTTTATAACCTCTAATTAGTTATCAGGAAGAATGAGTATGCAGTCTGATTACACTTGACTGTAGAGAAACTGTAACATGGCTCTAGAAAATTAAAATGCACAGAAAAACAAATACAGCCAAGTTCTTAGTTGCATTGATACTGTATGTACATGTGGATCTGATTATGTTATGTGTAACTATGTGCTTCAAAAAAGGTACACATTCAAAAAAAAAGATTCTATCCCTTCCTACCCTGTCACAAACCAAAGCAATCAGGTTTTCATAGGTTTTTCTTGGAGTTGAGGTGCAGTTCCTTTAGGAAAATAAAAACATTACGAAATCATCCCCTACACATTTCAAATGTGTTCACAACCTGTATCCCAAAGAGCTGTGAACACCAGGGACTTAACTTAACTACCCCCCCCCCCCCCCCGTGCAAAATTAGGCAATGACCCCCCACCCCCACTTAGCTCTATATTTTCACTCTCCCCTTCCCCAACTTGTGTGCCACTCACAAGATCCCCCCCCCCCCTCAGAATGTTTAATTACAGTTAAACTAGAGAATGTACAAATGTGTGGAGATGCATGTAATAGTACTTCCTGCCTTATGCAGACATAGAAAGATAATATTTTTTTTTTCTGTCAAATTGTATGCTATTGTCATAGGTTCAAAAATCTTAACTAGAAAATCGTAGCAGCTGCAGACTGGCATTCAGTTAGAAAATGGCTTGTGCTGTGATAACTTACAATACAACAAATGTAATATAGATTTTTTTTTTAACTAAAACTATTCTTTTATCATGTCTTAATACTAGAACAGCTACAATATTTTTATTAGTTATTACAACTACAGTTCCCTGTCTATTACATTACTTTTTATAACAAATGGTTAAGTATACTGTGCACTTGTTAATGTAAATGAACAATATATTATGTACAATAAGTGTTAGAACAAGGTCAGCCAGTTTCAAATGGATAATGAGGTACAAAAATGCATTACAAATTAAAATTGTTGGTAATTAAGTCAGATCTTCACTTCTGAGCATTCGGGGCTGTGCCATGCATAATAATAGATCGTAACTCTAGTTACAGAAATGGGACAGTACAGTAACAATGTAGCCAAGCTGCAATCCAATAGCATATTATTAGAGATATTTGTTTTCACTGCATCTTCCAGATGTCTAAAAACTGGTGCAGTTGCCCCCCCCCCCCCTTATTTTGCTGTAGTGATGACCTACGCAATAATCCATGCACATTGCTTTTGGAAAGATAGATCATATTGTTTCCACTATTATGAAGTAGAGGAAAGGATGGTGTGCCCCTATAAACAATAATCAGAGGGAATTCAGCAGCTCTGACACGACATTAATTTACTTTGGCAATAACAGAGAGAATGCTTGGAGTACTGCCTAAAATATTACATCCCCAATAGAAGCAAATTATTATTGCTAATTACTGCCAGCTACTAAAGCATTTTTTTTTCATTCAAAAATGTAGTAGCTCTTTATGTACATGTTATGATTTCTAACTTATTCTGTAACTTTTCCTTACAGCTCCAGTTACATTATCTTTTGAAATGGTACCAACGACCTGAACATTTTTGCTAATCGTTGAAAATGAATATGTGTCAAGCTTGACAGTAATGCTTGATATGCACAATTTCATTGCAACCATCTGAAGGACTTTGCTTCAATATGATTCAATAGAATTATTGCATATTTGCAAAATCAAGCTAAAAGTTAAACTTTATTTCCATCACGAGTGGAAAATAAGCTGATAAAGGGTTTTTATTTGTTTTTGTTTCCAAATACTTTGACAACAAGCATGAGATTACTGTTTTGAAGAGATGAAACAGCACCTCGAAAATCCTCAATGAGTGTGCAAGAACCCACCCCTGGTACCAACAGGGTGAAAGCAGTCCTTGTATAAGTTGAAGGTCCGCACCACTTCCAAATAAAAATCAGCTTTATTGAAGATCCATAAAATGCTGTGTAGCAGCTGCTACACAGCATTTTATGGATCTTCAATGAAGATGATTTTTCTTCAGAAGTGCTGCGGACCTTCAACTTTTACAAGGACTGAGATTACTGTTTTAACATATTTATGGCAGTATTTTTAGGAATCATTTTATCAGTATATCTTCCACTAAAGGTAAACAAGCATATACTTATAGAATATATACATATAGAATGATTAAATATTACAATCCTTTTCAAGCATATACAGTATTACACTTTTGTCAAATGTTAGAATTGGGAAATGTATATTAGCTAAATCAGATACATTATTTTAGATATTCCTTTCTGACCATTGCAAAGAAAACTGTGTTGAAATCTACAGCGTGGCTAGGATTAGGTTGCATTTTGTGTAAACTGTAAAACTCCAGCTGTGACAAAATGCTTAAAGAGAACCAGAGACGAAGCACCCTCATGTATTGGGAACATGAGTGTGGGAACATGACAGTAAACACCTACCCTGCTTTTAGTTTTATTCTTCTCAGTCTAATCTATCTGTTATCAACTGTGATAAGAATCCACCGACTATTCAGTCATGGTTTGACCTGGAATCATTATAGCTGAGTCACTCTTCTGTGGAGTCTTTTCAAGCCCAAGCCTGCCACCTCCTTGATCAGATTTCATACTCAGAGCTGTTGACATGGGAGGGGCTGCTGCTGCCGAGAAAGAAGCTCTGAAACAGTGTATCTGTGTGCAGTGTGCAGCCTGTTATTATCTACTGTATGCAGTTTCATTTCTATGAGAGATACTTCCTACAGGCAGCCACACAGCATTCCAGAATAATAGTTGAAAGCAGACAAATGAAAGGCTGCAGCAGCCCTGCTTGTCTATAGTCTCATAGAGGATAGACAGCACATCCAGAACAACTTATAACCCGGAAGCAGAACAGGTATGAGCCGGGGGCCATATTGGATATTTCCTGGAGCAATAATGGATAAAAAAAACACTCAAAAAGGCACACCAGAGTGGCGAAATTATCAGGTAGAGCATTTATTCTTTACAAGCTATCAACTGATATGTTTATTTTGTGTGAATCATTCATCTCTGGTTCCCTTTAAAGGAATACTATCGATGTATGCATTTATTTTTAAATGCTGTATGTTGTAGCACACATTAGGACAAGTACTAGGAGCAATTTGATTCTTCACACAGCTGTTCCTCTCAGCTGTAAAATCCTGGTCAATTTTAGATACAAAATGTATCTAATACTGATGGCTCCCAGAGGGCTAGACCATGTCTCTGCACAGGGGAGTTGCTATCAACTCCTCAGTTTATAGTTTAATTATCACCTTGCTGAAAGAATCTTATTGATATGGTGGTAAAGGGTTAAAGATTCTAGCAATGTGTGTTTATTATCTTTGCTTCTCTTGACTGATAAATATACTAATAATGCTAATTGTAAACAGTGGTCTGCCCCTCTCAGCAGCTTGTAAAGTGGATGCAGCCTGGAGTGAATCATCACAAGCAGGCAGCCAGGCAACCAGTCTGAGTGTAAACACAGACTAGTGTTATAGCTAGTTATATTCCAACAATATTACAGCTCATTTAGTTACCTGTTACCACCTCAGATCAGCCTGTTTCTCCTCATGTCTCCTGCATGCTGTGAGTGACACAGTGAAATATATATTTGTGAGCTGTGTGAGAAATGAATTTTTAAGCAGAAATAGAGGAAGAGAGACCTGGGTGAATAAATAAAGTGCCCCTAGCACTAGAGGTAATGTGTACACTAATATAGAGTATTAAAAAAATAAGTCGTTTCAATCAATAGTATTCCTTTAACTAAAAGATGTTTCAAATAAAACAATGGAGCATTGTCTTGTATTTAAAAGACATTGGGACCAATACAATTCACTTTGTCTACTAGTTAATATCTTCACATTTTAAATAAAATGCCTTCTAAGCCACCAGCAAGCAAGAACATACTAAACAAATCATTTTGACAGTACCTTTTCTCCTACTTTTTGGTAATTTTACAATTGCAGAAAGTTATTTTAAACAGAAGATGAAAATGTATCTCCTAGGTGTAAACTTAGGAGGAAAAGTGAATTGGATTAGGCCCATAGTGTACTTGACAAATTCTAAAATGGATAACTTTATTAAACAATCTTTAAAATAAATTGTATGCAATCTTAATGTGGAAAGCTCATGTAATTAGCATGTACAGTATCCCAATTAGCTCTTTTTAGTGGTGCATCTTGCTCCATTTAGGATCATGTAGTCTTTAACCTATTTTGGTTCCTGGACGTAGTTTTTACGCCCAGGAACCATGCGCGCTACCGCGCGCTCCCGGGGCCGATCGCGCGCGTGCACGCGCACTCCCGGCCGCGGATTCGGTAGCCAGGGAATCAATGTATCGGGCTACGGTGCCCGATCATTGATTCCTCTCCCCCGCTGAAAAAGCAACAGCTTCTCTCAGAAGCTGCGCCTTTTCTGGCCGTTCCCTTCCCGATGCGTCACAGTAAGCGTATGTTACGCTTAGAGTGACGTCATGTAAACAAACTCATGGCCGCCATCTTGTGGCCAAAAAGTAATACTACACCTGTAAAAAAAAAAAAATAAATTAACACACATTTACATTATAAATCTATTGTTTACCTCCCACCCTCCCAAAACTACCCAAATAAAATGTTTACAATAAAAAAAAAAAAAACATTACAATAAAAAAAAAAACATGTAAATATTTACCTAAGGGTCTAAACTTTTTAAATGTCAATGTAAATATGAAATATTTCTATATTTTTTTTATTTTAAACTTGTAAATAGTGATAGATGCAAAACGGAAAAAATGCACCTTTATTTCCAAATAAAATATTGTCGCCATACATTGTGATAGGGACATAATTTTAACAGTGTTATAACCGGGACATATGGGCAAATGCAATACGTGAGTTTTAATTATGGAGGCATGTATTATTTTAAAACTATAATGGCTGAAAACTGAGAAATAATGAATTTTTTCCATTTTTCTTATTCTTCCTGTTAAAATGCATTTACAGTAAAGTGGCTCTTAGCAAAATGTACCCCCCAAAGAAAGCCTAATTGGTGGCGGAAAAAAACAAGATATAGATCAGTGCATTGTGATAAGTAGTGATAAAGTTATAGGCTAATGAATGGTAGGTGAACATTTCTCACGTGAAAACGACGGAACCTGAATGGGTTAAGATGGAAAAGGAATATAGGCCTGCTATACTTCCACTGCTATTTGTGCTTGTCAGATATAATGTATCTCAATTGTATTGTTCCAACTTCCAAATAATACAGCTCCTCTGTTAAAATGCAACCCCTTATAGTGCCTAATTTTCATCTTATAATGCCCCAACTATAGTGTGCCTGTATAAAAATGCTCCAGGTGTGCCCCAAACCCCAACACACTCATTTAGCCGGTCATTGCTTCATTATGATACGCAAGTCCCTTCACTGCGGCAAGGTAACAGTCACGAAGGGGAAATGACACATGCACATGCCTTTTGTTTTGTTGTTGCAGCCGCAGTGCAGCCAGAAAAATTAGGCAGGCATGTACAGGCACCAGAAAAATTATTATAGCGTGGCCGCTGCTAGCAGCGGCCTTAAAAATTCAGGAATCCACCTGGAGTCCTGGACCCTGTTGGTGGTGGCAGAGAAGGCAGTCAAGCGGCCTGCAGGCAGAGATGCTGTGTGGGGACCAACTTAGTCTTGGGGCAGGCAGTCACATGGCGTGCAGGCAGAGATGCTGTGTGTGGGGACTGATTTAGTCTTCAGGCAGGCCTGACCGTGCTTTGCAGACCAGGCATCCATGGTCAGATGGACCCTTGACCCAACGTTGTGTGCCAGAGATGACACCATTTGCCTTTCAACATCATGATACAGTTTGGGTATCACCTTTTTTAAGAAATAATTGTGTGATGGTATCTTACACTGTGGTGTGTGGCTTTGCTTTTGTGTGCTGCTTTTCCTCAGGTGCTCATCCCATTGCAGTTTGTGCTTTGTAATCATGTGCCTTCTAAGGTAGTTGTCCCTACGCGGGTCTTGGTCTTTCCACGGCTCAATTTTCGGTGGCAGAGAGTGCAGATGGCATTGCTCTCATCTGAGGCAGACACACAAAAAAATGTCCACACTGCCTAGCCCTGGGATGATGGCACTTTGGTGATGGCTGCCAACGGAGTGTTAAGTGAGGTGCCAGAATCAGAGCAGGAGGAGGAAGATATGTCACGGTTTCATGCGTAAGCTGGGGAAGATGAGGTGTTCTGTATTAAATAGTCAACTACGTCCTGACAATATTGGGGGTTGATGGCACGTGTCTTCTTCTGAACACTGTACTTTGGTTCAGGACCGCACAAAATAATGCCACCTCATCCTCAAACAGACCTGCCGGGTGGCCTGCCTCTGGCTCTGCCTCTGCCTGTTGTTTTGTCCATATTGGGGGGATGAAGTGAAAGGTGTGCACTGACTTGACTAATACAATGTGTAGTTACACAGGTGCAGTGAAAAGGTGACTGCTGGTACAACAATGTGTGGTTACACAGGTGCAGTGAAAAGGTTGCAGTGACTGCTGGTACAACAATGTGCGGTTACACAGGTGCAGTGAACAGGTTGCAGTATCTGCTGGTACAACAATGTGTGGTTACACAGGTGCAGTGAACAGGTTGCAGTGACTGCTGGTACAACAATGTGTGGTTTCGCAGGTGCAGTGAACAGGTTGCAGTGACTGCTGGTACAACAATGTGTGGGTACACAGGTGCAGTGAAAAGGTTGCAGTGACTGCTGGTACAACAATGTGTGGTTACACAGGTGCAGTGAACAGGTGACTGCAGTACAACAATGTGCAGTTACACAGGTGCAGTTAAAAGGTTGCAGTGACTGCTGGTACAACAATGTGTGGTTACACAGGTGCAGTGAACAGGTGACTGCGGTACAACAATGTGCGGTTACACAGGTGCAGAGAACAGGTTGCAGTGACTGCTGGTACGACAATGTGTGGTTACACAGGTGCAGTGAACAGTTATGCAGTGACTGGTATACTATATAACACTGCGTGCTGTCACGCACATGAACAGGTATGCACAGTCGGACTGGTATTACAAATGTGCAGCTGTCACACACAGTTGCAGTGAACAGTTATGCAGTGACTGGTATACTATATAACACTGTGTGCTGTCACACACATGAACAGGTATGCACGGTTGGACTGGTATTCCAAATGTGCAGCTGTGTGTCACACACACAGGTGCAGTGAACAGGTAGGCACTGAATGTTCTGGGCCTTGCACAGTATAGCAATTAGCAAGGGCCAGCTGCAACACACAGGGCTGTATAATGCAGTGTCAGTGGCACACACACAAAAAAAAAACCTTCACAAAAACATTAGCTCTGAGAAGAGCTCTTTTTGTGTTTCTTTTCAACAACAAATATCAGCAAGGAGCAAGCTACAAGAGCCTAACTAAGCTTTCCCTATGTCTACAGCAGGTTCCTCTCCCTTCTCTAATTACTGCAGTCACACCGAGTGAGATAATGGCAGCTGCCTTATATAAGGGGGAGGGGCTCCAGGAGGGAGTGCAGCCTGATTGGCTGTCATGTGTCTGCTGACTGTGATGTTGAGGGTCAAAGTTTAGCACAATGATGTAGTATAGGGGCGGATCGAACTCGCCATAAAGTTCGTGTTTTGCAGCGAAAGCAAACCACTGATGTTCGCACTAATAAGTTCACGGTCTAAACATTTGGGACGACTCTAGTCGTAGCATCAGGATGGAGGGGTGAAAGAGGATGGTGAGGGAAGCCACACTGCTTATAGGGCTGGAGGACGCCCCGGGTAAGTAGAAATACGGGCCAATGCACCATCTCGGGTGCACTTTAAATGATTAAATATTTCCACATTGAAAATTCTGAAAATTGAAAATGTTCTGATGTTGTTGCTGTAGTGATTCAATAGTTATATAGATGGCATACTTTGTACAGCGCCGTGGAATATGTTGGTGCTTTATAAATCAATAACATTAATATTAATAATAATACTTGCACCACATGTATTCACAAAGGTATGGTCTGATGGGCAATTCTGAATTTAGAAATGAACTAACTAACTATGTTTCTACTTTTATTTGATAGCTTTAGCTTAATTTATTTGATGTGTAGGGAAATTACTACTACCATAAATATGTTTAGAAATGATATTGAATAGGCTGTCCTCAGGCTCAACAGTGATATGTCACAAACATGCATGGCACTATATAGACTATATAAACACTATAGCACTATATAGACTATACAGTACATAGACTATATAGATTATATAGCACTATGTAGACTATCTTCTTTTTTTAACCCTGCAAATTACACAATTGAAATCCGGCCCCAACATTTGTGCTTTAAGGGAAAGTAGATAATGTAATATGTTAGAGTGGATTCCATACACAGCTTATATTTGATGGACACATCTAATTTTAAAGGAAATTAGGATGATTGCATCATCACAAACTTGAATGCCTTTGATCATTCAAAAATAGTCGAAAATGTCAGGGCTTTTCTGAATGATCAAAGAATATTCTCCTGAAAAAAAGATTCTGTTTTTATTAAGCTCATTATTTTGTACTCCATTTGAACAAACAGCGGTTGATACATGACACTGCAGTATGACATACTGCACACAAAGCATTTTCATAGAATGCTATAAGGACTAATTCACTAAAGGAGACATTTTCAGTCTGTACTAATGTTAAACACTCCATCATATTCAAGGGAAATCCTTTATTTTCTTTGATTCATTATTTTCATTGAAAAAATGATGTGTGGATAAGCAAAAAAAAAAAACCCCACAAAGCAACACCCTATAAGCTTTTGTATCCAAACAAGTAGGACATATATATGGTTCAATAAAACTGTTTGTTTACACTATGTTCAATGTTTATGTTATTGCAAGTCTTGAATGGTGTATATTTTATCCTAAAATATAAAATCATCACCTGTAGAATATTTTATGTACACATAATTTGGAGGTTTGTCCGACAAGTATAGAAATAATAGGTGGGCACAATAAATGATCGAGATGAGAAAGAAGGTCATACACACATTGTTTTTTACAGACAGATTCAATCACTATGATCAAATCTGTCGGAAATATATAATGCAATGATCCATATCAATCTTAATCTCAGTTGATTTGTGGCAAAAATAGATTCAAATTATGATCAATGGTAAATTGTAATCGATCTGATGTGGCGATGGAGCTGTGGTAGATCGACGGTCCATACTATTGTACTACATTGAACAGTTCAACACTGCAGTTCGATAGCTCTTCAACAGAGTTCATGGTGAAATCTATTGAAAATCTATGTGCAGTGTATGGGGGATTCAATCTTGCTCTGATCAGATTCAGATCAGAAAGGCATTGATATGTCTGCCACATTGGGTAGCAATCTAAACGTGTATGGTCACCTTAACATTACTTGCTTGTCTGATATGCAGAGTGCTTGGCTGCATTGAAAGATTTGAAAGTTTGACAATGATTGAGTAAAAGGTTTAGGGGAGAGTTACTTTCATTGCTATGGAGAAGCAAATGAAAAGTCCTGCATGGAGGAACAAGAAGAAACAAACAGGGTGAATGAGAGATGATCATTCATTACCAGGGTGCAGTTTACATTTAGATTGCTATGAAGAAATTTGAAAGAGCAATGGCACTTGTAGGTAAGACTAACTAATGCACCTGGTAAGGGGATTGAAAGAGATGATCAGTATTCAAGGACCAAAAATAGAGTAGAGATATGAAAGTGTTGCACAGCAGAGTTCAAGATAAAATGGAGGAATGAGCAATATTAACTCAAATAGGAAAAAGCTAATAAACATAGAAAATAACATACACTGCTTTCAAATTAGCAAACACCATAATTTTTTTTTATTCAAAAATTGTTTTTCAGCACAATGCTCTACATCTCTTTAACCCACACATCTTATATTTGATATGCACAGGAAGATTTAAAGTAAATAGTCTTTGTTGTACTCAACCGAAACCCTGGACATTAACTGTGCTTTTTAACAATCTGAGCTGTTAGTTAAAACAAAAAACTAATATTATCATCTATTGATTGCAAATATGCCTGGCTTGTCTGGCAATAAGGGTGTTTGCCAGAAGGCTTGCTGTGTCTGAGTGAATTTGTGGGCTGGTGAGAGCTCCAGTGGGCTGCTTGTCATCCTTTAAGCAGCAAAGCTCACAGCAAGCTATTAACAGTTCTCCTTGGGACTTCAATACTAAACGAGTCAACAGTGGAGCCGATATATAAACAATACTGCTTCCAGGTTCATAACAAATTAAATTCACCTACATGGATGTAATATAGTATGATATTTTTTTCCCCTTCCTTTCTTTCGGTCCTTTTTTTTTGTAGACCACCATGTCTTAGAAGCTTTTAAAAGACAAACTGCTACAGTTTAATCATGTCTTCACCGTGAATGCTCTTGTAAAAGGAATGAGGTACACGCACTGCATAGATATGTGAGCGGTATAATGAAAGAGAATAGGATGTTTTCTTTGTTGTTACAATGCAGTTATCACCAGTGAATCAGTTCACAGGCATTGTCAAATGTGAAAGAACAGAAAGCAAAGATGCTGTAGCAATACAGCTGACAGGCACACATATATCTGATTGGAATAGTGTGTATCTTTGGAGCCATTTGATAAACAAAATTGTGCTCATTATTAATTTATACATTTTCATATGATACCTACTACATAGAAAAATGATATAATGATTCAAGTAACTGTTCACATATGGTAATTAATGCATTTTGCAAGAACAAAAAATTATGCAAAATGACATTGAAATGTAGTCATGAATTTATTAGCAGGGTTATGGCAAGGAACCATAATAAATTCTTTATGATCACTGTGTATATTTCTATAATAAAGCTGTTATTTACTGCTTTTAGTGATGTAAATTTAGACTTGCAATGCTTGGCCCAAGGCTGCATCTGGATTTACATCCTGATATATTTATCAGTTCACTTAGTATAAAACAGTGATGCCTAGGTCCTTTGAAGTTCTGGCTTCCATGGTGTGGTCACTGGCATCAATGTGTAACAAGACTAGCTGCATTGAATCTGGGTGTCCCCCTTTAGTTGCATATATATCCTTTGAGAAATGTATTTCCTTCTCAAATCTACTGCAAACACAGTTTTCCTCTATAATGTGGAAGAGGTGACCTGATAACAGCCATTTTCCTATTTTCTATTTTTTTTTAAATCTGATAACCCGCTTTATGATGCCAAATGTATAAAAGGGAGATCTGAATTGCTCCCTGGCAAGGATTGCAATACCATGTACTGTATATCCTAAAGTAGCAATCCAAAGCTCTGTGTTTCCCTCTTTTCAGAAAAGTCATGGAGCACAACCCATAGACCTTCATTGTAGCCATTAAAAGCAAACTAGTGAACAGGCTATTTGAAGCAAAAAAAACACTGTTCTCCAATGTTCACATAGACATTTCAGTGATGAGCGAAAATGCAAATATTCTTTTCGCCGAATTTTCGCGAAAATAAATACTATTTTCGTTTTGAAAGGCGAAAATTCGCTGAATATTTTCGTATAAATTTTCGCCTAAAGTCTGTTTTTTCGCGTTGAATATCTAAGCCCCCTTACAAGCTAGAATCACCAAATATGCAGGGTATATTAAGGAGATATGTAGGTACAAGAGGAAAAATACATTTTTCAAAAAGACCTTATAGTTTTTGAGAAAATCGATTTTAAAGTGTCAAAGGAAAAAAGTATACATTTAAATGCAGTAAATGACAGTTACTGTAGCAAACCTAGCAGTAGTGGAAATTTACTAATATCAAAAGAAAGGGCCAAGTGTAAGTGCCATGGGCTAAGTGCAAAGGGCCAAGTGCCAAGTGCAAAGGGCCAAGTGCAAGTGCAAAGGGCCAAGAGTCAAATGAAAAGGGCCAAGTGCAAAGGGCCAAGTGCAAAGGGCCCTTGGCTCTTGGCCCTTTGCCTTTGCACTTGGCCCTTTTCATTTGACACTTGGCCCTTTGCACTTGCACTTGGCCCTTTGCCTTTTCACTTGGCCCTTTGCACTTGCAATTGGTTGTTTGCCTTTGCACTTGGCCCTTTGCCTTTGCACTTGGCCCTTTGCCTTTGCACTTTGCCTTTGCACTAGGCCCTTTGCACTTGCACTTGGCCCTTTGCACTTGGGCCTTTGCACTTGGCCCTTTGCACTTGCAATTGGCCCTTTGCACTTGGCCCTTTGCCCTTGGCCCTTTGCCCTTGCAATTGGCCCTTTGCACTTGGCCCTTTGCCCTTGCACTTTGCCCTTTGAACTTGGCACTTGGCAGTTTGCACTTGGCACTTGGCCCTTTCTTTTGCTATTAGTACATTTACACTACCTCTAGGTTTGCTTAAGTAACTGTCATTTACTGCATTTAAATTTATACTTTTTTCCTTTGAAACTTTAAAATTGATTTTCTCAAAAACTATAAGGTCTTTTTGAAAAATTTCTTTTTCCTCTTGTACCCACATATCTTTTTAATATATGCTGCAAATTTGGTGATTCTAGCTTTTAAGGGGGCTTAGATATTCAACGCGAAAAAACGGACTTTAGGCGAAAATTAATGCGAAAATATCATTGTGAAATTTCGCCTTTTGAAGCAAAAATAGTATTTATTTTCGCGAAAATTCGACAAAATCGAAAATGGGATTTTCGATGCGAAAATGGCTTTGGCGAAAATTCGCAAGCAACACTGAGACATTTACCACAACAAAAGTAGTGAACACAATTTAATCATCAGTATAGTAATAATCAGGGATGCTCGGATGTGCCTCATCCACGAATTCGGCAATCCGCGTGGTTGCAAAAAAAAATCCGCATTCGGCCCCACCGCATGCGGATTTTCGTCCGCGACCACGCAACCACGCGGATTTTCTGCCGTGAATGGCGTAATCACGCGTGGATTCCCGCCCGGAGGCGGATTTTCTTTTAACGTTAATAACAAAGCCCCCATACATGCTACAATCCCCCAAATTGCATGGATTATCGAGGTGATAAGGGGCAACATAACTTCAACATAAAAAATTCAAAAAAAAAATTTTTTCTAGAGAAAATGGATTTTAAAGTGAAATCAACACTTTAAATGGGACTATTAATTGGTAATAAGTGGTTTTAAAAAGGGATATACGCGTCAAAGAGGTGAAGGTGAGTTCCAATGGCACTTGGCGGCGAAGGTACCGCTGGAGGAGGATGAGTGGCTGACCCCAAAAAGGCCCCAGAGAGGTTTTTGTAATTTTTTTTTTGTTTTTTTTGCAGCAATTAGCAATGACATCGCAGCAGAGTTGTCAGTGGACACGGACAGTGTGAACGCAGAGTGCAGTGGTGGTAGCGACTGAGTCAGGAGAAGGACTATGCGGGCGGTCAGTTCAGCAGCACAGAAGGACCACGGCAACATACTGGTAGTAGTAGTAGCAGCACAGCGTCATAGTGCTGGCCAAAAAATTAAATGCACCCAGTGACCCGGGCAGTGTGAACGCAGACAGAGTACATTGGTGGAAGCGAGTGAGTCAGGAGGAGGAGGACAATGCCGGCGGTCAATTCAGCAGCACAGAAGGACCATGGCAACATACTGGTGGTAGTAGTAGCAGCACAGCGTCATAGTGCTGGCCAAAAAATTAAATGCACCCGGTGACCCGGGCAGTGTGAACGCAGACAGAGTACATTGGTGGAAGCGACTGAGTCAGGAGGAGGAGGACAATGCGGGCGGTCAGTTCAGCAGCAGCAGCACAGAAGGACCATGGCAACATACTGGTGGTAGTAGTAGTAGCACAGTGTCATAGTGCTGGTCAAAAAATTAAATGCACCCGGTGACCCGGGCCGTGATAACGCAGACAGAGTGCATTGGTGGTACCGTGGTAGCGACTGAGTCAGGAGGAGGAGGAGGACAAAGCGGGCGTTAAGTTCAGCAGCAGCAGCAGCAGCAGCAGCAGCACAGAAGGACCATGGCAACATACTGGTGGTAGTAGTAGCAGCACAGCGTCATAGTGCTGGCCAAAAAATTAAATGCACCCGGTGGCCCGGGCAGTGATAACGCAGACAGAGTACATTGGTGGAAGCGACTGAGTCAGGAGGAGGAGGAGGACAAAGCGGGCGTTCAGTTCAGCAGCAGCAGCAGCAGCAGAACAGAAGGACCATGGCAACATACTGGTGGTAGTAGTAGCAGCACAGCGTCATAGTGCTGGCCAAAAAATTAAATGCACCCGGTGACCCGGGCAGTGATAACGCAGACAGAGTACATTGGTGGAAGCGACTGAGTCAGGAGGAGGAGGAGGACAAAGCGGGCGTTCAGCTCAGCAGCAGCAGCAGCAGCAGCAGCACAGAAGGACCATGGCAACATACTGGTGGTAGTAGTAGCAGCACAGCGTCATAGTGCTGGCCAAAAAATTAAATGCACCTGGTGACCCGGGCAGTGATAACGCAGACAGAGTACATTGGTGGAAGCGACTGAGTCAGGAGGAGGAGGAGGACAAAGCGGGCGTTCAGTTCAGCAGCAGCAGCAGCAGCAGAACAGAAGGACCATAGCAACATACTGGTGGTAGTAGTAGCAGCACAGCGTCATAGTGCTGGCCAAAAAATTAAATGCACCCGGTGTCCCGGGCAGTGATAACGCAGACAGAGTACATTGGTGGAAGCGACTGAGTCAGGAGGAGGAGGAGGACAAAGCGGGCGTTCAGCTCAGCAGCAGCAGCAGCAGCAGCAGCAGCACAGAAGGACCATGGCAACATACTGGTGGTAGTAGTAGCAGCACAGCGTCATAGTGCTGGCCAAAAAATTAAATGCACCTGGTGACCCGGGCAGTGATAACGCAGACAGAATGCATTGGTGGTACCGTGGTAACGACTGAGTCAAGAGGCGGACAAAGCGGGTGTTCAGCTCAGCAGCAGCCTCACAGAAGGAAGGACCATGGCAACATACTGGTGGTAGTAGTAGCAGCACAGCGTCATAGTGCTGACCAAAAAATTAAATGCACCCGGTGACCCGGGCAGTGTGAACGCAGAGTGCAGCAGCGGGAAGCGACTGAGTCAGGAGGAGGAGGACAATGCGGGCGGTCAGTTCAGCAGCAGCAGCACAGAAGGACCATGGCAACATACTGGTGGTAGTAGTAGCAGCACAGCGTCATAGTGCTGGCCAAAAAATTAAATGCACCCGGTGACCCGGGCAGTGATAACGCAGACAGAGTGCATTGGTGGTACCGTGGTAGCGACTGAGTCAGGAGGAGGAGGAGGACAAAGCGGGCGTTCAGTTCAGCAGCAGCAGCAGCACAGAAGGACCATGGCAACATACTGGTGGTAGTAGTAGCAGCACAGCGTCATAGTGCTGGCCAAAAAATTAAATGCACCCGGTGACCCGGGCAGTGATAACGCAGACAGAGTACATTGGTGGTACCGTGGTAGCGACTGAGTCAGGAGGCGGAGGAGGACAAAGCGGGCGTTCAGTTCAGCAGCAGCAGCACAGCAGGACCATGGCAACATACTGGTGGTAGTAGTAGCAGCACAGCGTCATAGTGCTGGCCAAAAAATTAAATGCACCCGGTGACCCGGGCAGTGTGAACGCAGAGTGTAGTAGCGACTGAGTCAGGAGGAAAAGCGGGCGGTCAGTTCAGCAGCTCAGAAAGAGGACCATGACAACTTACTGGTAGTAGTACCATAACACCAAAAAATTAACCAAGGTAGGCACTAGGCAGGTAGTAACTGTCTTTATAAAGGCAGGCATAGTTAACAACAGCACATGCAGCAGCCACTTCATGTCCCCCTGTGTCCGACAATAGGGGCCAGGAACTCACCTTCCACCCAAGCCTGGTTGATTTTCAGGAAGGTGAGTTTGTCCACAGAGGCGTGGGAGAGCCGAGAGCGCTTCTCTGTGACCACGCCACCGGCCGCACTAAAGCATCTCTCTGAGAGGACACTGGAAGGAGGGCAGGATAGGAGTTCCAGGGCATACTGGGAAAGCTCGCTCCAGATGTCCAGTCTCTTGACCCAGTACTCCAAGGGGTCCACGGGGCTGTCGGTGTCATTGAGCCCACTGGATGACCCCATATAGTCAGACACCATGGTGGTCAGTCGTTGCTTGTGCTGGTTGGTGGTGGATGCTGTGGCGGGCACCTCTGTTCTGGGCTGCTGCACTGCATACAGGCTCTTGCTTAGGCTCTTCAGGTCTCCGGGGCGCCAGTTGCTGCTGCTGCTGCTGGTGGTTGTTGTTGTGCTGCTAGTGGCAATAGCAGGCACCTCTAGCTGGCTTGGCAGAGCAGTTACAGTGGGGGTGGAAGGCTGGGGGAATGCTTCCAGTAGTCTGCGCACAAGGGCCTCCTTCAACTCCCTTGTACGTTGCTCGGTGGTGGATGGCGTCATTAAGTCTCCCAGCTTCCCCTTCAGACGGGGATCAAGCATCAAGGTAATCCAGATGTCCTCCCTTGAACGCATCTGGATCACCCGGGGGTCCCTGCGAAGGCAGCGCAACATGTGCACAGCCATGGGAAACAAGTGGGCCCTGCCAGCAAGATCTTCCTCGTCCTCGCCATTGTCCCATAACGCATGCCTGTCCTCTTCCTGTGCCATGTTGTTGTCCTCCTCAAACCGCCATCCACGTACAACGCCTGCTGCACTCTGCTCCTCCTCCTCATTCAGGTTAGGGACCTCCAACTCTTCCACTACCTGCTGTGAGCCCTCCTCTGAGCTGGACTGTGCTGCCATCTGCTCCTGTTCTTCCAACTGCCTCAGGGCTTCATCCCCACGCTCAATTAAATTGTCCATTGCCTGCTCCAGTAGACAAACCAAGGGCACCCACTGGCACACAGAGGCCCGCTCCTCACTGACCATCTTGGTTGCCTCGAGGAAGGGACTCAGCACCAGGCATACTTGCTGCATCAGTGTCCACTGAGTGGCAGTAATCATGGGTACTTGCTGGTTGCTGGGGACACTTGGGTCTAGCATGTAGGCCCTAAGAGCCAGCCTGTGCTGACACAGCCGCTCCAACATGGCCAGAGTCGAATTCCAGTGAACTGGCATGTCGATGATCATCCGGTGTTGTGGCCTTCCATACTGCTGCTGTAAGGTGGACAAGAGTGCAGAGGCAGTGGCTGACAGGCGGAAAAAGCGTTCCACCGCCCGGGCATCCTGCAGCAGCTCACTCATCCCCTGGTAGGTGCGCAAGAAGCGCTGCACCACAAGATTGAGCACGTGGGCCAAGCAGGGGATGTGCTGGAGGTTTCCCTGCTGCACTGCTGCCACCAGGTTCGCCCCATTATCGGCTGCCACATACCCCACTTCCAGGCCTCTGGGGGTCAGCCACCTCCGCTCCTGCTTCCTGAGGGCGGCCAGGACGTTGGTGGCCGTAAGCCTCTCCTTCCCCAGGGTCACCGATTTTAAAAGGGCTTGGCAGTGCCGAGGCTTGGAGCTGCTGCTGCCGAGGTGGGCTTGCTTTCCGGGTGCAGAGGGAGTGTCGTGACAGGACCCTTCTGCATCCCCCCTGATCCCGCGTGGTGGCACCACTAGCTGGGCTGATGCGCTCTTGTCCTCCCTCCCTTCCATCAGTGTCACCCAGTGGGCCGTAAAGGACAGGTAGCGACCTGTCCCAAATCTGCTACTCCACGAGTCCATGGTCACGTGGACCCGCTTGCACCAGGGAGTAGGGAAGCAGCTGTGATGCTATGGCCCGGGCCAGCAAGCCATTTAGTTTGCGGATCCGCCTGTGGCTTGGAGGCAGAGGCTTGGTCAGACCCTGAAAGGTGTTGCTCAGCAGGGTCTGACGACGCTGGGATGCAGGGGAGACAGAGGAGAGAGATGAACACTGGCTGCCAGCCTCAATGTCTGTGTCCTGAGTAGCCGAGGTGGAAGAGCGCTTGCGTGCTACTACTGCTGCTGCTGTGGGGGATTCACGACCCTGAGGGAGGGATGATGCTGCTGCGCTAGTGGGCCTTCTGCTCTCAGGAACCCCTGCCAGCAGTGCCTGCTTCCTCTTAAAGTCCGCATACTCGCGGCAGTGGCGGCTTCTCAGGTGGCCCTGGAGGGATGAGGTACCCATCTTGCTCAGACTTTTCCCACGGCTCAATCTTTTGCTGCATAACCTGCACACCACATACCTTTTGTCATCAGTACATTCCTCAAAGCAATCCCACACTGGTGACTTTAATTTACTGTGGCCCCCACTAGCAGAGGGTGCAGCGGAACAATGTGTAGTAGTAGTTGCCGGGGGTTGCATGGTGGTGGTGCCAGCTGAAGCAGTGTCCTGTCTACTTCCTCCATGCCCACTGCTGCCGATGCCCCTGCCCCTGCCTGACATATGGCGATATTCTTGCCTAGGCCGAGGTGACTCGTCATCCTGCTCTGCCTCTGACCATTCTTCCACGGACTCAGCAGGCTGCACATAGTTAGGGTCCACAACGTCGTCATCATCAGCAGCATCATCATAATCCAGCTCTTCCTCTGACTCCCCCGCCTCCTCTTCTGTCCCTACATCCCCAGACACAGACCCCTCTTCTTCATCACCAGAACTCAACAACGCTTGTGATTGTGGCCCAATCTCAATCTCTGCCACATCAGTCCCCAGTAAGTCCTGAGTCACAACAAGCGTGGGACGTTGGCTGCTGCTGCTGCTTGGAGTGGTGCTCACAGTAGAGGTCTGGGAGGAAGTCATGATGTCCATGAGTACGTCAGGTTCCATTTGCTCAACCACCACACGGGGACCAGAAACTTTAAAATATTTGGACAATGGCGTCCGCTGACTCGGCCCAGGCTTTGCTGCCCCCCTTTCTGCTGCATCACGACCACGTACAGCTGGGCGTCCTCTCCCTGGACGTGGAGCAGTCCCAGAAGTGGCTGAGGCAATTGAACTCCCTTTCCTCTCACCCCGCCAGACATGTTGCTAGTAATGAATCACTGGATGCAGTGGGCACAGTACAAGGTCACTGAAGGATGCACCAGGCACAGTACAACGGCACTGAAGGATGCAGTGGGCACAGTACAAGGTCACTGAAGGATGCAGTGGGCACAGCAGTGGGCACTGGATATACAACTAGGTCACTGAAGGATGCAGTGGGCACAGTACAAGGTCACTGAAGGATGCAGTGGGCACAGCAGTGGGCACTGGATATACAACTAGGTCACTGAAGGATGCAGTGGGCACAATACAAGGTCACTGAAGGATGCAGTGGTCACAGTACAAGGTCACTGAAGGATGCAGTGGGCACAGCAGTGGGCACTGGATATACAACTAGATCACTGAAGGATGCAGTGGGCACAGTACAAGGTCACTGAAGGATGCAGTGGGCACAGCAGTGGGCACTGGATATACAACTAGGTCACTGAAGGATGCAGTGGGCACAGTACAAGGTCACTGAAGGATGCAGTGGGCACAGTACAAGGTCACTGAAGGATGCAGTGGGCACAGCAGTGGGCACTGGATATACAACTAGGTCACTGAAGGATGCAGTGGGCACAGTACAAGGTCACTGAAGGATGCAGTGGGCACAGCAGTGGGCACTGGATATACAACTAGGTCACTGAAGGATGCAGTGGTCACAGTACAAGGTCACTGAAGGATGCAGTGGGCACAGCAGTGGGCACTGGATATACAACTAGGTCACTGAAGGATGCAGTGGGCACAGTACAAGGTCACTGAAGGATGCAGTGGGCACAGCAGTGGGCACTGGATATACAACTAGGTCACTGAAGGATGCAGTGGGCACAGTACAAGGTCACTGAAGGATGCAGTGGGCACAGCAGTGGGCACTGGATATACAACTAGGTCACTGAAGGATGCAGTGGGCACACAAGGATGTCACACTGTGTAATGAGATGCTCATATGCCAGCGAGCGAGCAGTGGGCACTGGGCACGGCACAAGGTCACTGACAGAATGAATGAACAGCGCTGGCAGAGAGTGGCGGCGCCGGCGGTGTGACTGGCTGCCTGCAAATAGTACAAGTGTATAACTGTCACTGAAATATGCAAGTGAACACTGCAGCTGCACTAACCTGCCTGCCTGCACTACACACAGATAATCCCCACTCCCACTACACTGACTACACTGCAGCACTGAACCTGCCTGCACTGCACACAGTTAAATAATCACTAGACTCCCACACTCCCACTACACTACACTGACTACAACTAACTACAGCAATCACTCACTGACTAGCTAACTGTGTACAGTATAAGAGCAGTGTTAGCAAAAAAAAGCTTTGTTTTTAACACAATAAATGCACTTGCTCAAATAACAATGGCCTGGAGATAATCCTCTCAGCACCACAGTCTAGCAAGGACAGAGCTTTTCCATCATGGTCGCCGCTTTATATTCAGGAGGGGAGGGCATAGCTCCCCTCCTGTGATTGGTTGCTAGGGCCTGGCTGGGGCACTCTGATTGGCCTGCAATGTGTCACTTCCGCATAGTTTGACGCATTTCCGCAAACCACGACTTCAGTACCGGGTTTCACGAGCGTGAATGCGGATTTCTGTCCACATTCACGCGAAGCCGAAGTAGATTTTCGTGGTTGAAAATCTATTCACGGCTTAGCGTGTCCGAGGCGGAATGCGTCAAAATGGTCGTGAATCCACGCGTAAGCGTGATCACGACCTGGCGGTGAGCACCACTGGTAATAAATGGGTCGATTGCCACACTGTAAACCTTAAAGAGGAACTTTAGCGGAAAGGGGAAACAAATCAATACCTTGCAAAAATAGAAGATAGATCAAGAAATTATTGATATTTGCCATGTAATTTGTTCATATTTCTTGATCGACAATCAGCCTGCACGTAATCATCTTTACTACTGGCAAACAGAAAAAAAACAGACAGCACCAACTGCCATCATCTTTAACCACACCTCCTAACAATGCAATAGGCTAAAAGGTTGTTTTTTTGTTTTTGTAGATCTACATATGCACAGGGAGATACTGGTGGTTGCTTGACAGGGGGAAACAGTAATTATTTGCCACAGTGCAACAAGGCTCCTACAGCATGATGTCAGGACCTAGGTCCTGACACCTCACTGTGGGAGGGGCTTCACCACAATATCAGCTATATAGACATCCCTGATGATGTATTCCTGAAAAAAATACAGATTTCTCATGGGAAAAGGGGTATCAGCTACTGATTGGGATGAAGTTCAATCTTTGGCTACAGTTCCTCTTTAACTGTATCGATCTTATTAATCATATTATACATGTTTATTGTGATAATTTGTGGTGTGTTTACCAAAAAAGTAATGATCATGTGGAAAGTGGCAATCATGTTTAAAGAAAACCTGAACTGAAAATTAAAAGTCAAAATAAGCATACACAAGCCATACTTACCTTCCATGTAGTCAACTCCTCAGTGTCTTTTTCCTGTCCCGCGTCCTGTTTGTCCACTGTGATAAAGGGAATTTTACGTCCTCCATTTTGAAAATGGCCATTACCCATAACAGCTTTCTGGTCAGCACACAGTTAAACTGTAACATCGCCCACTTGAGCCATAGGGAAACATGGACATTACCTGGTACATCAGTTTTCCTCTCAGCTATAACTGACAGCAACTGATATTTTACTGACAGCAACTGATATATTTCAGTTCTGACAAAATGTTGTCAGAACTGGAAGGGATCATTGTCAGAAGAAAATGGTGAGCTTCTGAGAGGAACTGATGGCAAGGTAACTATGTAATGCCGATTCTAGCTTTGCTTTAAAATACACCCTTGTCACTGCCATTGTTTACATTTAAAAGTGACCTGTTCGAGCCTGTGCTTCAGTACTTCGTATTTGATGATGTGCTGATAACATTGCTATATGGATGATGAGAATGTTATAGAGATCCTTCACAACTACGGACGTAATAAGTATAGTTTATGTACATTTTTCTTTTTTTTTTTCTTCTAAACATTGCCACTCATTTAACTTGCCACTTGTCCAGCACTTCACCATGTGTAAAACAACTTATCTGAATCTCAACTGCGCTTAGCTACAGTAGCAACTAGGAACTGTTAGATACAGTTGATTAATTGAGATACAAGATTATGCTGTGACTGACCACTTTCATTCTCAATGGTATAATTACTAGTTTTGAGCATTCTTGCTGCAAAGCATACCTGTGTGGAAGGAGACATTTGTCTTCGTTCACTTTAATTATAAGTGCAATTTTTGTTGTTTAACCTGAATGATGACACATCCCAAGGAAAAAAGCAGGGCACTGTGACCTTGTGATTTTCACATTGCAATGGTTTTAGCTTCCTAGAATGAGCAGCATTGAGCTGACTAGCATAAGAACCATGAATCAGCATTCGCTGCAGATGAAAATGGTAATTTGACAGAGACACACCTGTTAAGTGAATCAAATGTGTAGAAATGAAGAACTGGGGAAAAATATTTTGTTCACTGACGTTATCCATCACTGATACAGATTCAGATTCAACAAGAAGTAAATAGCAGTATACAATATAAAGCAATAACATCCTTTTCCCACTTGTTATGATTTGGGAGCTTTATAAAGCTTTTAACAATAACCCTGTGCTACATGTTATTATTATTATTATTATTATGTAAGTATGTATGTATTATTATTACATGTAAGTCACTTTGATGTCTCTAATGACCATATCACATCATAGCAACCAAGTCTTGTAGTTGCAACTACACATTAATATACAATATTTTAATGGAGCTACCAGTTATAACAATGCATCACTAGCACTATATACTAAGAACTACAACTTGTTGCTATGACTAATGACTAGTTGTTGTCACTAGTTTCCTGAGGTTCATGTGGGTTTGCGTCATGGCAATTATGCTGGTAAATTTAATTAGAACAGTAATATACCAACTGTGCTGGTGATTTACTGGTGGCTTACTGAAGGAGATGTACTGTACAATGGAGATTGACTGTATTAATTACAAACTATAAGAGCCTAAAATAAATAATAGGATATTGACTGCACTTTTCTGCATGTTGAAAGCTGTAACACTGAAACATCCCTGCTGTTCACTGCAACTGTACTTCAGTGATCAACTGTTCTCTTGCTGAATCCTGTTGTCCTGCCAGTTCAAATACATGTGAGTTGTAATGCAACTCAATCAAGAGCAGGATGACTAGTTTATTTTACAGCAACACATCTAATTTAACTAAGTATCTAAGATACTTGCAGGTTGATTTGCTAAAAGTAAGACAACTGTCAGCACAATTTAATTTTAATAAGCACTAGTTCATTTCAATGAGCACACACTGTGCGCAGGCATGTCAGCGTAGCATGCACTCATAAATTACGCACAATCCTTTGAAGTGCCATGCGATGTGTTGGTAGTGCAGCACTTCACTAGCATGGTCACGCTACTTCACTAGCATGGTCGCTACGTCATTAATTAATGTAGTAATTGCACTACAAATGCTATATTAACTTGCGTTCATTCAAATTAACTCGTGCCGATGGCACATTACTTTCAGTGAATCAACCTGTTGTATGGTACTATCGATTCACAAACATTAGAAATTAAAGTGATTCTGTAAAAAAAAAAAAAAAAAAAAAAAAGGTAATCTTTATAGTAGCATTGCAGGTTTGTTTACACTAAGACCTTTATAGAACTCACCTTTTTCTCCTAAGATTTCTCAGAGAAGATAATCTTTCATCTTCTACTTAAAAAGCTCTGCAATTGAAAAAGTACCAACAAATAACTGAAAAAGTACTGTCAAAGTAATGTTGAGTGTTTTCTAGATTGCTGGTGTCTTAACCACACTGGCGGTAAGGACGAGTTGAACTTGTCCATAAAAAAATAGCTAAAATTAGTATGGACAAGTCAGGTCCGTCCAGCAGTTCTAAGACATGGCTCTGTTTTTTTGCAATAAAATTTGTGTTCATGTGCAAATTTTTGCATGGTCTGTATCTGTGTGTCAACATTTGCACATGTTTTCTGCCAAAAAGCTAAAGAGTGGGAAAATTGTGTCCTGGCATAAGGGGAAAGTTATATTTATTCTTTTACATGATTTTGTAAAATTCAAACTGTACACTAGACCCTTGCAGCAAATTACAGCAAAAATTAATTGAACCACCTTTTTACACAGAAATCCAGTAGAAATTGTGTGCAAGGGAGATTAAACAGCATTCTATCGATAAGTTGTAAAAACATCACGTAGGAGAAAACTTAGGAGAAAGAGTAAATTGCATAAGGGCCCATATATCCAGCTGGTAAGTCACTAATCAGAAATCCTTTATATTTCTTCCTACTATATTAGTCTGATCTCCTACAAGCAGCCAATGCCCATTTTATATAGCAAGTAAAGTTAGTCTTGCTGTTACCAGTAAATAGAAATGAATGATCCCTACAAGAGAAAAAGAAGCTTCCAGTGAGAAAGAGCAACACTAAGGGGTTCTGTTAAGTGATAATAGAGTTTATGCAGCAAACTTTTCTGATGCCTTTAATTCTACCCAAATTGCATTTTTTTTCTAACTTCTTTTTAGCTCAAAATGCTAAAAAAAATGTGCAAAGTTTGTGAAAATGTAGCACCTTATTGTGCATATAAATGAACACACTTCACTAAATTAAAGTAAATAAATTAACATTCTTTAAAGAGGAGCTTTACTAAAATACAGTAGTGGGGAAAAAAATCAAGACATTGCAAAGTGAGATGTTAAAAAAATAGAAGAGACAGTAGATCAAAAAATGATTGATACAGTGTAATGCATTCATTTTTTTTGATCCACCATGAGTCTGCAGCTCAGCATCTTTTAGGTGCGTACACATGCACTACATACGGCAACGACGGGTTTTTCAGACCCTCCAGCTGGGCGGACGTTCAGCCGACAGTAGTGCATGTGTACATGCTGTTGGCGGACTGATAAGGCTGTTTCTGAACGATCCGCTCAGACACAGACACAGCCTTATCAGTCTGCTGACAGTGCGTATGCACGCACTACGGTCGGCTGAACGTCCACCCAGCGGGAGAGTCCGGCGGACCCGCCGTTGCTATTGGTAGTGCGTGTGTTCGCATCTTTACTGCTAGCAGGCAAGAAGAATGGCAGTACCAACTGCCCTTATCTATTCTATACACACACCAATTAACAATGTGATAGGCTAATAGGATTTCTCATAATGCATGTACAGAGGGATACTGCTTGTTTGTCAGGTGGCAACAGCTGTTATCTCTCACAATGCAACAAGGTTTACAGATAGGAAACTGTCATGGTCATGCCAATTACATCACACTGTGGGAGGTTTTCACCTCAATATCAGCCACACAGACATCCCTGATAATCTATTCAAGAAAAGGTAAAGATTTCTTGTGGGAAAGGGGGTATTGTCTACTAATCTGGATGACGTTCAATTTTTCATTAATGTGCCTCTTTAAACAACAAAGTGATTTAACTAAGTTTTACAGTTAGCACTAACCTGTGGCTTAGAGACCTAGGTAAGTCCTGCACACAGCAGGAAACCATTGATAAAACACAGGAACACAGCTTACACAATTATTTAACCATGGTAAATCAAGTGGAAACTTCACTACACGAGGAAGGTGTCTTCCTTGGGTTCTATGATTACAGAATCATATAAAGTAATACATGTTTGTTATTGCTTATACTCCAAGCCATATACTTCCTCTTAAGTCTAGTAAGAATAGAGAATTCATATAACTTGTAGCATGTTTCAGATTTGATTCACAGACTCACAGCAAATATTGGAATGCTGAAACAACAACAACAACAACACAATTGTTTGAGCTGCAAGTAGTTTACTGAAAGGCAAGAGTAGTGACTAATTATAAAGCAAAACATGGATAAAGTGAAAGCAATGCTTCCTTCATATTGTAATATTAAATTTTTATTTGTTTAGATTTTTTTATATAGTTTATGCAGATGTCCTGCAGTTGGACATGTGTTTATGTATACACATTTATTTATATACACAGTAGAGTAAAATATATATATATATATATATATATATATATATATATATATATATATATATATATATATATATATATATATATATATATATATATATACTCTTTAGAATACAGCATTGTGTAGTTTCATTTAAAATGCCCTGCTCTTCCAAGCAGCTGTGAGTTATGTACTTGCCATAAATGAAAAACTGTAAAATGTGGCTGATCAGACTGAATTAATGTTAAGAGTCCTGGCTCACACAACCCCTGGGAGTCTATGCAATAACAACATTTCTAAGATGTCCTGGGCAGTAGCACTGTATTTTTTTACAGTTATTTGCACCTCTGAGGCAAAGTTGTTAAACCTAAGCAATATGTGGAAATGTAAAAAGAAACAAAGAAACAAAGACCAAAAGGAATAAGATATGTTTGTTCTGCTCAAGCTTCATACATTCATACATTAGCAAATAAATAAAATGTAAGAAAACATAATAATAAAAATAGCTACCTTTTACAATTTTCAGTGCCAAAGCATTTTAATTAAAAGAAAACATACAGCTGACTGCGGATTTTGGATGCTCCTAACCATTGGCCATTAATTCATAAAGTATTATGTAAATACATCCTACTAAGTAGTTTTTTTTATGGAAAATGTGAATGATAAAAATATGTGATCATTGTTACAAATACACAGAAAACTATTGCATGGGGTATATGGTAACAGTTTATTTTAAAGAGAACCTGTACTGAGTAAAATTATTTAAAATAAACACATGAAGTAACTTCAAATGAACATTACATAGTTACCTTGCCATCAGTTCCTCTCAGAAGCTCACCATTTTCTTCTGACAATAATCCCTTCCAGTTCTGACAATATTTTGTCAGAACTGAAATATATCAGTTGCTGTCAGTTATAAATCAGCTGCTGTCAGTTACAGCTGAGAGGAGAACTGATGTGTCCATGTTTCCCTATGGCTCAAGTGGGCGATGTTACAGTTTAACAGTGTGCTGACCAGGAAGCTGTTATGGGGTAATAGCCATTTTCAAAATGGAGGACAGAGAATTCCATTGATCACGGTGGACAAACAGTACGCAGGAGAGGAAAAATAGATTGAGGAGTGGACTACACGGGAGGTAAGTATGACTTGTGTATGTTTATTTTGACTTTTAATTTTGAGTTCAGGTTTTCTTTAAACAAACATAAATGGCTTGTGCAAATGTTCAAGATTCTGGAGACAATACAAAACACTTCCATTGCAACTTTTCTTTCTGAGGACATATAGGGCTTGATTCACAAAAGAGTGCTAACTGTTAGCACGGGCGTTTTCGCACAAAACGATAAAGTTTTCGCACGTAAACTCGATTTTTTGCGTGAAAACGATATCGATTTAGCACGAAAATTTGCGATCGCGTGCAATGCGAAAATTCACACGAAAAGCACTCTTTTGTAAATCAAGCCCATAGTGTTTAGAACAGTAACTTCTTGAAGCTACCTAGGCTAAAGTCGGAAAGTCAAGTATGGTGTTGAAGGCAGTAAGACCTTCCATATTTGCTCATGTCTGATTCTGCACCTACTGGATGGTTTAAATATGTTGATATTAACAAGGAGTGATCAGAGGATCATGAAACCAACATGGAATGCGCACAGTAGTTTGCATGTAATGCATAGCCTCAAGCTGTGCATCTAGATATTTGTCTCTAAACTGTGATACCATTTAAACTTAGCTGATATTTTACAATGCTCACATTGTGTGGTGTATGGGACTCTTGTGTGTTTTGAAAACTCATACAAGATTGATGCCAACTGTCAAAAACTTACAGGACTGGACTGGACTGGACACCTTTTATGAGTGAACCTATCCTAAAATGGTATGCAAGATGCCTCACAGCACTTCTGTACTTCTCTGCACTATAAATACAGGCAGCAAAATCCAGTCTCCTGTTTTGTCAAGTACTGTCAAGGTCACTTCAAAGACAATACATCTACTCTAGCTCTCTGATTCCTCTTAGCCAGCTTAGAAATGTAATAAACCAAGTGTGTGTGAGTGTGTGTGTGTGTGTGTGTGTGTGTGGGGGGGGGGATTTCTTGCCAAAGCACCATCTGGAGTTTGTAATTCTATTTATTTATTTTTATTTTCTCATAGCATTTGGGTGTCTTAAAACCCCTATTTGAAAATATCTGGATTGACTAGAAACTCCTTATATAATGATTGATGGAAGAACGGGCTAAATGTTTAAATTTCTAAAAAGAAAGTTATGAAGGATTGTAACATTTGGAAAGAGTTTTGTCTACATGTGCAAAGAAATGTTTTTTTATGGATCATTATAAATCTTATGGAGGACTCTGTTGAAAACAATATTTTGAATTAACATCCCAGCTATGTGGGTATGAAAATCATAGCCCTGAAACAAAGCAGCGAATGGCAGAATGCATTATAACTTACTTTTATTAACTTTGAAAACAAAAAACAAAAACTTTTAACTATGTAACTAAAAAGAGATGAAGGCTTTGAATACTAAATCCCACATGAGGTAAAGCCCAGTAACCCAGTCACTATAAAATAAGGTGTTTGACAGGGCTGCATACTTTCACCAACATTATTTTTATGCATATTAGATCATATTTGAGTTGTGAGGTTAAGAGAAAAAAAAAAACTACAACAGGAGTTGAATTACAGGCTTGATGATTTGGCATTTGCACATGACATTTGTTTTCTGTTACACTCACAACACTTTAGATAGATGCAGGATACAATTATATAATAAGAGGAAGACGCATCTGCTGTGGCATTACAAATTGATAAAAGAAATACAAAGGAAATCGGAACCAATGTAAATATAAATACTAGGCTCAAAGTGGCAGGTGAGGATCTAGAGTGCAGTCTCCATCACCAAGACCAACACTGGTAAACAAGGCAGGAATAGCCTTAATGAGAACCTGAGGTGGGTTTGAAAAATGCTATTAGGACACAGAGGCTGGTTTAGCATACTATCACCAGCCTCTGTGTACATATAGTGTCCCCCCAGGCCCCCCCTGCGCTCCGCTATCCTCCATAAAAAAACGCCATTCTAGCGACATGCACCTTGTCGCTTGCTGGCTGTTTACCTTAATGCTGCCAGTCACCGCCGATCCCCTGCCTCCTCTATACCGCGGCTCCCAGCCTGCGTCCCTTTCCTCCCCTGCCTTTGTAAGCTGATTAGAGAGAAGGGACACAGGTGGTGAGCGGCGATATAGAGGAGGCGGTGGAGTGATGGCGACTGGCAGCATTAAGGTAAACAGCCAGCTAGCTACAAGGTGCATGTCGCTAGCATGGCATTTTTTATGGGGGATAGCAGAGCGACCCAGGCCCCCCGCCTGGGGGGACACCTTACAGACACAGAAGCTGGTGATAGTATGCAGAACGAGCCTCGGTGTCCTAATAGCATTCTTCAAACCTCCTCGGGTTCTCTTTAAGAAGATGTGTAAGCTTGAAAGCATATTGTTTTTGTCTGTTCACAAAGATTAGACTCTTTAACATTACGTAAAATTGATACTTGATTGATTTGTCTTCTTCAGTTTTAAATAAATATTTAATAATTGTCTGACTAGGCAGGGCAAAAAATGTAATTCAATTGAACTATAATATTGTTTGAAAAAATAAGTAATAAAACATGAGAATGGTGGACTGAACTGATGCCACATGTAGTAAGGTTTCTTGCAAATCTCTATTTCTGCTCAGACATACCGATTCACTTTGTACATATTATCAGATATAATTATATGTGTATATAAAATTAATCTTACACGCTAAGACTTTCAGAACTGTTATAAAATCTAATTCCCCTAGAAGCACAAAAACAAAACAAACAAAAAAAAAAACACAATGTATTCAGTTTTCAATTTCACAGTAATTAACAAAGATCTCTCTGTTGATGTAAATAATTAACAGCTTATCAGCATTTCATACACTTCTATACAAATAAATAATTTGCTTTTTTTAAAAAAAAATTGTGAATGTGATTTACTGAATTGAGACATAAACAATAGACTGTAGGTGTTTTATTTTGTTTGACGTGAGTCTATTAGTGTAAAGGTGAATACACATAAAATAATATAAAAGAATGAGGGAAGTGCTATTGGACTTAGTCTGGTGTAGCTTCTTTGCTTTTTATAGTAGTTCAGTAATCAACTGCTTAATGCCTATGTGTTTCTAGATAGCAAATGTCTCATTAAAAATAATGAGGATTTTTTTTTCTGCCACAGAACATATAAAGCAAGACTAGGGCTTGGGAGAGAACAGATTAAATTTTTATTTTTAGTTAGGAATTCATTGGCCTGGTGCATTACAGGACCAGGGGTATGGATGAGAGATTTATACAAGTTATGTGTCACATTTTATTTTAATAACACAAACATCCTTTTATTTATGTATTTTAAGCATAAACTGGTATTTAGAGAAATTATTCCTTAGTTTCATTTTAATAAATAGAAATGGTTTTGCTGTAAAAATGATGATTTAGTCTAAGTGTTATTTCAGCAAAACTGAAGTTAAACCTGGCTACTACATGCATTCAATGCAATGCAATGATCATTCATTTAGCTAACAATCTTACTACTAATGTGAAAGTCATGCACAATTAGCTTAGCTGAATGGCTATAACACCTGTTGTACAGCGAAACAGAAAAAGACAACAGATACTTTCTTAGTAGGAACAGCACTATATGTACCCATGTTTATCTCATCATGTCACATATAAGTTACATCAGGTATGCTAGTGTTCAAAAGTTTCTCAAGATTTGAGCGTTTTCATTTTGCCTCCTTTAGCACTAATGGGAAAGTCTTGTCTATAGTGCAAGAAAAGGGATAGAAGGAAGCAGAAGCTAATGCAACTAGCCTACCTAAAAGAGTGCAGAAGGAGGGATTGTGGTAATATATTTTAGCAGAGTTTTTGATAGGTGACTGGAACTCTAAAATCAATAAAGCCTAACAACCTATATCCACAGACACTGTTACTAAGGTATTCTATACTTGTTTGTTTTATTGGGGGAGGGGGGTTCATCAGTCCAAAAAAAAAAAAAAGCCCTCAACACCAATTTCCCTACTTCTCTACTTTATCAAATGTTCAGATGAATGTAATTCACAAGCACAGCATTATCTTCAGCCATGTCTGATCTAAGCGGTAGTTAAAGTGATTTTACATCAGATGCCAGTAATGCCGTGACATGCCTCAAAATTCAGTCTGCAGTGTGTATGCTTCTGAATTTTTAAAAGCCATTTATTGTATTTTTCCAATTGTAAATATTAAAACTATGTAGGTAGATAAGGTAGCTAATCAGATTTCTTAAGGACAGAAATCATGACCAGGATATGAAAATCTAACTTTTTTTACTATAACGTGAACCTGAGATGGCCCAAGTGGAAAAAAATACATACCTGGGGCTTCCTTCAGCCCCCTTCAGGCTGATCAGTCCCTTGTTCTCCTCCTCCACCTCTTGGATCCTCCGCTACAGCTCCCAGTAATCTGGCCAGTCAGGGTGTAGTGGGCACATGCGGCCTGGCCACGCACGCCCCATGGCACAGCTGGGAGTGGTCTGCACCTGGATGAATGCTGGTATTTTCTATAGGATAGGATAGGAGGGGAGATTGCATGCTGTGTTTTATGTTTATAAAATTATTGATAAAAATACCTGAAATATCATAATAAATACATTGAGTTTAAACAAGAAAGGCAAACATCTAATAAAAACCAACAAATATCACAGACTATAAACCTAAAAGCAGAATCCTAATGCTTGAAAAATAATAATAATAAATAATTATTATTTATCTGTCTGTTTTAATGTATGTGGTGAATTTATTGTTGTAGTACAACCAGAGAAATGTGTGCATCAACCAAGTTGAAACCTGATAAATCTGGATTTGCAAATTTGGCCTAATTGGCTTATCATGAGACATTGCTCATGCAAATATGCATTTGCTTTTGCATGCCAAAATATATACCGTATTTTCCGCCGTATAAGACGCACTTTTTTCTCCTCCAAAAATGAGGAGAAAAAGCCCCTGCGTCTTATACGGCAAATGCAGGGAATCCCCGACTTACGAACACCCGCCGATATGAACCGCCACTACATCAGGGATTCCCTGCATGTAACTACCTGCTGTGTGGTCTGCGCTGCCCCTGTGTTCCTGGTTCCCCCGTGTGGTCCGCTGACTCGTGCCCCTGCCTGCTTGTGTCCGCTCCCGCAAAAGTGCTCTACCCTCCCCGCAATTATGCTCCAGCCCCCGCTCGTTTCAGCCACCCTCCCCGCAATTATGCTCCAGCCCCCCCGCTCGTTTCTGCCACCCTCACCGATTGCGTGTACACTGCCCCCGATATCCAAATAGCCGCCGCAGTCTTACTGTATCAAGACAAGACAAGACAAATAACATTTATATTGCACTTTTCTCCTTGCGGACTCAAAGCGCCAGAGCAGAGCAGCAGCCACTAGGGCGCACTCTATTGCCAGTAGCAGTGTAAGGGAGACTTGCCAAAGGTCTCCTACTGAATTAGTGCTGGCTTACTGAACAGGAAGAGCCAGGATTCGAACCCTGGTCTCCTGTGTCAGAGGCGGAGCCCTTAACCATTACACCATCAGCGGCTCCCGGGATCGCAGCCCTGTGGTCTCCTGTCTCATCGCTCTAGTGATGGCTTCTGCAATGCGCGTCACACATGGAGACAACTAGGGACATTTTTTTTCCCCTGGTTTTTGCCCTCTAAACCTGGGTGCGTCTTATATTCCGGAGCGTCTTATACGGCGCGAAATACGGTAGGGTCTAAACCTTACAACGCAAACTGTTGCCCTGCAGAGATTAGTTCATGCTACATTAGAACTATCCAGGAGCGCCAGATTTTCATTCATTGTTGTGCCAGCTTTGCAAACAGTGTAGTAGCACTTTTTATAAGCCATCCTTAACAACCCCTGATGCCTGAATATGCCACATCGAAATGTTATTTTTTATTCCCCTCACCACTCCATCATGTGCCGGTAGTCATCCCTCCACCTCATCCATAGCTACAAAAGGTACAGAATGCATTGTTACACTGAAGGCTAGCAATGTGTCTGCACAGCATTGGTCCAAATTTGTCACCCAAGGGATTGTTTCTCAACTCCTGATAGGCAACAATAATTGCATATGTGTGCTTAGCTTTAGTAATTTAATTAGAATCTAGGGCATTCTCAAAAACTAGTTCAATTGACCTAAATCGTCAATAATAATATTATATTATATTATATTAATACTATATTATAAACATAGTGTGTGTGTGTGTGTGTGTGTGTGTGTGTGTGTTTTTATGGTGAATTTAAACAGCATGTGTGTGTGTGTGTGTGTGTGTGTGTGTGTGTGTGTGTGTGTGTGTGTGTGTGTGTGTGTGTGTGTGTGTGTGTGTGTGTGTGTGTGTGTGTGTGTGTGTGTGTGTGTGTGTGTGTGTGTGTGTGTGTGTGTGTGTGTGTGTGTGTGTGTGTGTGTGTGTGTGTGTGTGTGTGTGTAAAATGTATATCTATGTATCTATGACCTTCTAGCATAGTATGAAACACACTAAAAGCTTCTTCTTTTTATAAATGCATTATAAGGTATTTTTCAGTTAAGAGGCAGAACCATAGGAACTAGTAAAGTTCACCTTAGAGGTTGCCCTTTAATTTGCTTTGGACAGACATTTCAGAAAGCAATGTCTTCAGTTCGAAAGGCTCTTCTGGGATTTCAGACTCAACATTTTTCCAGGTAAATAACCAGTTTGAGTTAAAGAGGCTTCCTTGGGTAAAGATAAATCTTCCAATCAATAACAGAAAAAAAGAAGAAACTATTTAAACCTCCTGAAATGTTAGAAGATGCAAAAATATGTTTTTGAGGTCTTGTAGAGCATTAAATGGTACACAGCTTAAATATTAAATACAAAGAAACACATATGTCCTGTAAGAGAAATCTACTTTATCTGTTTTAATAATAATGTAATCATTTCTTGGTTTTTTATTCTAAAGTATATTGTTTTCCTTTCATGCACATTGTAAACAATTTCCTAAAAACAAAAAGTTTAAGTGGACCCAAATTAAAAATGAACGTTCCTAGAAAAAAAATATGAATATAATATTTTAATATGAAATCCTGATTTTTTTGTATAAAAATGTCTTTTAGCTACTTGTAAGCTGAAGCCCCTCCCCCAGGACACACTGCCAAGGCAGGATTGTGTCTCATACTGGGACAACTACTATACAGGCTCCCTGATTCAAGCTCCCAGAATCATAAGGCCAGAAAAATCACTGAAAAATCACATGCATTTGCTTTTTGTGTTTGCATTTTTAAGATGGTGAAAACCCGAATTAAATGCAGCAATCCTTTTATTAAAAAAAATTTGTAGAGAAATACAATACCTAGGTAGTATTGTATTTTTCTAGTGCTGTGGGTGAAACATGTTCAGTTCCTCTTTAATATTTGTCAAATATTGTACAAAAGAGCAGAGAACTTGCTTAATTCTGTGGCAATATTTGCTCTATATTCTGGTTCTGAAGAATACATTTATGTGTAATCCCAAAAGTGTATTATTTCCTTGCTCACCCAGTGATTTCATACAACTAAAGTGTCTACATTTTTATGGGATTTTATAATACTGTAGGTGCTGCATTCTGTTCTACTATGCGGCAAAGAAAACACCTTTAATTACACATTCTCCAATAGCCTATAAAAGAGAACAGTATGGATAGTATTAATACCAGTTTTATAATTGAAGCCAGTATCACATATTTGAGATGAAACAGAGTATCATATTTCATGAAATTTTGCAATAGGGTCTAAGAAACGGAAGCGGGAAAAAAGGGCGCAGGCAGCTAGTGGACAAAAAGGGCGCTGCCATTCACTCTCATAATAAATAACGTTTAATGAGCGCCGAGCAGGAAAAAAGGGCGCCGGAGTTAAATAACGTTTACAAACGGCGCCAGGAGATTTTTAATGATTTATAACTGTGCTTGTAGTGATTTAAGTTTATAAAATGAACCCGTGCCGAATAACGTTTATAAAAATACTAAACATATTTATCTGATTTAACTAATTAAAACATTATTTAAAGTTTTATCTCTTACTGTTTGTAAAACATTATGTAACGTAAATTGCAATTATTTTTTGCAGCCACAATTAGTAAAACATTATTATCCACATAATAAAGCGATCAGTAAGGGGGGTGGTTAGGGTTAGGCACCACCAGGGGGGTCTTAGGTTTAGGCACCACCAGGGGGGGTCTTAGGTTTAGGCACCACCAGGGGGGTCTTAGGTTTAGGCACCACCAGGGGGGTCTTAGGTTTAGGCACCACCAGGGGGGTCTTAGGGTTAGGCACCACCAGGGGGTCTTAGGGTTAGGCACCACCAGGGGGGTCTTAGGTTTAGGCACCACCAGGGGGGTCTTAGGGTTAGGCACCACCAGGGGGGTCTTAGGGTTAGGCACCACCAGGGGGTCTTAGGGTTAGGCACCACCAGGGGGGTCTAGGGGTTAGGGATAGGTACAGGGAGGGTTCTGTGTGAGAGTAGGCTTAGGTATAGTTTTAGTAAAATTTTAGTAATACTTACTAATGTTTTACAACACTTATTACGAATGTAGTTATATTTATATCATCGTTATAAAGAATATTTTCAGATTTTATTATAAGAACAAACCATAAATCAAGGTTATTCACAATAATATACAATTATAACAATTAAACATATATTATTGTTCTTTTAATAAACGTAATTATAAGTTTAACTTTTGAAACAGGGAAGATTAACGTTTTCACAATTGCCGATTTCATAAACATTATTTTATGATTTATAATTTTGTAAAACATTATTTGTAAACGAAATATAGCACACTATTTTTATAAACGCTATTAATGATTAATCATTAATTAGCGTTTACACCCCGTGCCCTTTTTGTCCGGGCGCCCTTTTTGTATGTACGCCTAAAAAACAACATGTAGGGCAAAGCAATGTAGTTTGAGTAAATTTGTCTATACTTGCAATCAATATACATTTAATGGTTACAGGTTAACATAGGAACAGCCTGTAAAATTAGAGTGCAACAATATAATGTAATGCATATAGTAAAACAGTTTAATATGCTGTACATTTCACCATCCCTCCTATCCACTTCACAGCTTGCCTCTTGTACTTGCAACCTCACCTTCCTTGTCACACTGTGACTAAATATAATAATAATAATAATAATGGCAGTATTTGTATAGCGCCTTTCTCCTGTCGGACTCAAAGCGCTTGCGAGGCAGCCACTAGAGCGCACTCAGTAGGCAGTAGCAGTGTTAGGGAGTCTTGCCCAATGAACTCCTTACTGAATTACTGGCTTACTGAACAGGCAGAGCCGAGTTTCGAACCCAGGTCTCCCATGTCAGAGGCAGAGCCCTTAACCAGTATACCATCCAGCCACTGCTCTGCTATAAGTCTACACCTCACTAGTGTTGGGCGAACACCTGGATGTTCGGGTTCGCGGACGTTCGCCGAACATGGCCGCGATGTTCGGGTGTTCGCGCCGAACTCCGAACATAATGGAAGTCAATGGGGACCCGAACTTTCGTGCTTTGTAAAGCTTCCTTACATGCTACATACCACAAATTTGCAGGGTATGTGCACCTTGGGAGTGGGTACAAGAGGGAAAAAATATTTGAAAAAGAGCTTATAGTTTTTGAGAAAATTGATTGTAAAGTTTCAAAGGAAAAAATGTCTTTTAAATGCGGAACATGTCATTTTTCTTTGCACAGGTAACATGCTTTTTGTCGCCATGCAGTCATAAATGTAATACAGATAAGAGGTTCCAGGAAAAGGGACCGGTAACGCTAACCCAGCAGCAGCACACGTGATGGAACAGGAGGAGGGCGGCGCAGGAGGAGAAGGCCACGCTTTGAGACACAACAACCCAGGCCTTGCATGAGGACAAGAAGCGTGAGGATAGCAATGCATTTTGTCGCCATGCAGTCATAAATGTAATACAGATAAGAGGTTCCGTAAAAAGGGACCGGCAACGCTAACCCAGCAGCAGCACACATGATGGAACAGGAGGAGGCGCAGGAGGAGAAGGCCACGCTTTCAGGCGCAACCCAGGCCTTGCATGAGGACAAGAAGCGTGCGGATAGCAATGCATTTTGTCGCCATGCAGTCATAAATGTAATACAGATAAGAAGTTCCGTAAAAAGGGACCGGCAACGCTAACCCAGCAGCAGCACACGTGATGGAGCAGGAGGAGGCGCAGGAGGAGAAGGCCATGCTTTGAGGCGCAACCCAGGCCTTGCATGAGGACAAGAAGCGTGCGGATAGCAATGCATTTTGTCGCCATGCAGTCATAAATGTAATACAGATGAGAGGTTCAATAAACAGGGACCGGAAACGCTAACCCATCACAGATGTTCATTGTTCATGTTACTTGGTTGGGGTCCGGGAGTGTTGCATAGTCGTTTCCAATCCAGGATTGATTCATTTTAATTTGAGTCAGACGGTCTGCATTTTCTGTGGAGAGGCGGGTACGCCGATCTGTGACGATGCCTCCGGCAGCACTGAAACAGCATTCCGACATAACGCTGGCTGCCGGGCAAGCCAGCACCTCTATTGCGTACATTGCCAGTTCGTGCCAGGTGTCTAGCTTCGATACCCAATAGTTGAAGGGTGCAGATGGATTGTTCAACACAGTTACGCCATCTGACATGTAGTCCTTGACCATCTTCTCCAGGCGATCGGTGTTGGAGGTGGATCTGCACGCTTGCTGTTCTGTGGGCTGCTGCATGGGAGTCAGAAAATTTTCCCACTCCAAGGACACTGCCGATACCATTCCCTTTTGGGCACTAGCTGCGGCTTGTGTTGTTTGCTGCCATCCTGGTCGTCCTGGGTTTGCGGAAGTCAGTCTGTCGGCGTACAACTGGCTAGAGGAGGGGGAATCTCCTCTCTAAAGTCTCCATAAGGGCCTGCTGGTATTCTTCCATTTTGACCTGTCTGACTCTTTCTTCAAGCAGTTTTGGAACATTGTGTTTGTACCGTGGATCCAGAAGGGTATAAACCCAGTAATTGGTGTTGTCCAGAATGCGCACAATGCGTGGGTCGCGTTCCATGCAGTCTAGCATGAATTGAGCCATGTGTGCCAGAGTCCTGCCAGAATCCTCATCATCCTCTTGTGAACGTTGTGATAGTTGCGATGCATCATAGTCATCACCTTCTTCCTGGTCTGCTTCTGCTGACTATTCGCGCTGAATTGTGGAAGTCCAACGTACACCGCTCTGGCCCTCGTCAGTGATGGCATGAAATTCCTGCTCCAACTCCAGCTGTTCCTCCGCCTCTTCTTCGTCATAGCTGCTGGGGCCAGCGTTTCCTGAGGCAGATGGCCTGATGTTGGTATCATCACGCTGATCGTTTTCTCCTTCAGATTCCCCCAGTTGCATCATGACAGCTGTTTCCTTGATTTTAAACATTGACTTCTTCAGTAAACACAGCAGTGGTATGGTAATGCTGACTGAAGAGTTGTCACTGCTCACAAGCAACGTGGATTGCTCAAAATTTTGGAGGACTTGGCAGAGGTCCAACATGTTGGCTAAATCGGATCCACAGAAGCTTGGCAGCTGTCCGGATGCGCCTTGGTACTGCGCCGTCATGTACTGGACCACTGCACTCTTCTGCTCGCAAAAGCGGGCTAGCATGTGCAGCGTAGAATTCCAGCGCGTAGGGACATCACACAGCAAGCGATGGTGGGGGGGATTGAAGCGCTCCTGCATCTTGGCGAGTGCCCCCGAAGCAGTACTGGAATTTCTACAATGTTTGGCCACTCGTCGCACCTTCAACAGAAGATCGGCCATGCCTGGGTATGTCCTCAGGAACTGCTGAACTACTAGGTTCATCACGTGCGCCAGGCAAGGGATGTGTGTCAGCTTAGCCAACCTTAAAGCGCAAATGAGATTACTCCCATTATCACACACAACCATGCCCGGTTTCAGGTCCAGCGGTGCCAGCCACAAATCCGTCTGTTCCTTTATTCCCCTCCAAATTTCCTCCCCTGTGTGCTGCTTATCCCCAAGGCAGATCAGCTTCAGCAACGCTTGCTGACGCATGCCAACAGCTGTGCTGCACTGCTTCCACGATCCTACTGCTGCTGGGTTAGCGTTTCCGGATGAGGTACAGCTTTGAGATGCGTTGGAGGAGAAGGAGTCAGAGAGGTAGGTGCTGCTGTTGTTGTTATCCAGTGGGAGGGACGGCGGTGCAGCTGTTTGCGGCATGGGCAACACCCGCGCCGTAGCAGGTGAGGAATCGCTGCCAGGCTCCACAAGGTTCACCCAGTGCGCGGTAAGGGAGATGTATCGTCCCTGGCCGAACGCACTCGTCCAGGTGTCAGTGGTGAGGTGAACCTTGCAGGCAACGGCATTCTTCAAGCTTCGGGTTATTTTGCTGACCACGTGCTCATGCAACTCAGGCACTGCAGAGCGCGCAAAGTGGTAGCGGCTGGGAACCACGTAACGTGGGATGGCCACTGACATCATGCCCTTGAAGCTGTTTGTCTCCACCACTCGATATGGCAGCATTTCGCAGGCCAGAAGCTTGGCTATGCTGGCTGTTAGTGCCATGGCCCAGGGGTCATTTGCTGGCAATTTCCTCTTGCGCTCAAACATCTCCGAGACAGACAACTGAACCGTAGGGCTGCACACTGAAGGGCTGTTGGTTGTTGTGTTTGATGAAGACTGGGAGACCTCAAGAGCACTATTCCGGAAAGTGACAGTGTCAGCGTCGTCTGATGTTTGTGAATGTTGTTGTGAACCACGCAATGGCTGGGCTACTGCTGCTGCTGAGGAGGGTCTGGTGGTGAGTCTGGTGACCCCAAGGGAGGCAGTGTTGCTGGTACCCTGTCCTGCCGCGTTTGTCCACAGAGTGGGATGTTTGGATACCATGTGGCGGGTCATGCTGGTGGTGGAGAGGTTGTTAATATGTTTCCCCCTGCTCAGGCGGGTCTTGCACACCTTGCAAATCACCATGGTACCATCCTCACTGCAGTCTTCAAAGAAAGGCCAGACTTTGGAGCAACTGCCTTGCTGGCGATTTCTGTTTGCGCCTCTTTTGCGTCTCACTTGAACTTCCACGCTTGTGGTGCCTGAAATTTCACGCCACCTACCTTGTGGCACAAGGCGAACTCGTGCAGCAGTGGGTTCTTCAACATACTCATCTGTGCTGCTACGACGGCGATGTTCTCCTTCACATACAAAATCTGGGTCTGTGTTCACATTGTCCAAACCCTCCTCTTCCATCTCCTCAATCTCGTCATATGTGATTGTGGGCCGCCGCCGTGGAGTAGAGCTCCCCAGAACAACCTCTGCGCAGCTCACTCCAACGTCGTCTTCCAGATCTTCTCGGCCAACCTCCTGCAATTGAAACCCCTCCTGCCCAACTTGCTCTGGGATTTGGGTTTCAAAGTCCTCGGACTCGCCTTGCATTTCAGTGCGCGGTGCATTTCCCACAGTAAATGGTTGTGAATCCGGGCACAACATTTCTGGCTGTTCCATTGACCTTTGAAAGGTGGAAGTTTGTTGGGCTGGGAATAGCTCCTGCGAATACCCCATTGTGTCCTGAGGAAATTCTTCGGACTGGTTATTTGGCAGTTGTGTGCGTGGTGTCACTGCCGGTTGTGTCAGCTTTGTGCCCACTGGCTCCTTGTAACTGGCTGAGGACTCGGACCTCGTGCGTGATGTGCTGGTGTTGCTTAACCCACTGCTGGATGCTTGAGAGGTCATCCAATTAATTATCTGGTCCTGTTCTTTTGGATTTGTTAAGGGTTGATTTCCTGGACAACATGGGCGGTATTGAGTGGGTTTTCTTCGGTGCTCCACTGTGGCCTGTACGTGAACCGTCAGGGGAAACACCTCTTCCCTTGCCCCTCCCTCTTTCACAGGATTTCTTCTTCATTTCACTTATCCTTAAAGTACACGCTGACTGGCAGCAGTACAGTGGCAGTACAGAAATGCTATATAGTGGTGGGTGAGCGGTGTACTACTATTCCCAGCAGCGACACAGAGCACAATGCTATACAGTGGTGGGTGAGCGGTGTACTACTATTCCCAGCAGCGACACAGAGCACAATGCTATACAGTGGTGGGTGAGCGGTGTACTACTATTCCCAGCAGCGACACAGAGCACAATGCTATACAGTGGTGGGTGAGCGGTGTACTACTATTCCCAGCAGCGACACAGAGCACAATGCTATACAGTGGTGGGTGAGCGGTGTACTACTATTCCCAGCAGCGACACAGAGCACAATGCTATACAGTGGTGGGTGAGCGGTGTACTACTATTCCCAGCAGCGACACAGAGCACAATGCTATACAGTGGTGGGTGAGCGGTGTACTACTGTTCCCAGCAGCGACACAGAGCACAATGCTATACAGTGGTGGGTGAGCGGTGTACTACTATTCTCAGCAGCGACACAGAGCACAATGCTATACAGTGGTGGGTGAGCGGTGTACTACTATTCCCAGCAGTGACACAGAGCACAATGCTATACAGTGGTGGGTGAGCAGTGTACTACTATTCCCAGCAGCGACACAGAGCACAATGCTATACAGTGGTGGGTGAGCAGTGTACTACTGTTCCCAGCAGCGACACAGAGCACAATGCTATACAGTGGTGGGTGAGCGGTGTACTACTATTCCCAGCAGCAACACAGAGCACAATGCTATACAGTGGTGGGTGAGCGGTGTACTACTATTCCCAGCAGCGACACAGAGCACAATGCTATACAGTGGTGGGTGAGCGGTGTACTACTGTTCCCAGCAGCGACACAGAGCACAATGCTATACAGTGGTGGGTGAGCGGTGTACTACTATTCCCAGCAGCAACACAGAGCACAATGCTATACAGTGGTGGGTGAGCGGTGTACTACTGTTCCCAGCAGCGACACAGAGCACAATGCTATACAGTGGTGGGTGAGCGGTGTTCTACTATTCCCAGCAGCGACACAGAGCACAATGCTATACAGTGGTGGGTGAGCGGTGTACTACTATTCCCAGCAGCGACACAGAGCACAATGCTATACAGTGGTGGGTGAGCAGTGTACTACTATTCCCAGCAGCGACACAGAGCACAATGCTACACAGTGGTGGGTGAGCGGTGTACTACTATTCCCAGCAGCGACACAGAGCACAATGCTATACAGTGGTGGGTGAGCGATGTACTACTGTTCCCAGCAGTGACACAGAGCACAATGCTATACAGTGGTGGGCGAGCGGTGTACTACTATTCCCAGCAGCGACACAGAGCACAATGCTATACAGTGGTGGGTGAGCGGTGTACTACTATTCCCAGCAGCGACACAGAGCACAATGCTATACAGTGGTGGGTGAGCGGTGTACTACTGTTCCCAGCAGAGACACAGAGTGGCAGTAAACACAATGCTATACAGTGGCGGGTGAGCGGTGTACTACTGTTCCCAGCAGAGACACAGAGTGGCAGTAAACACAATGCTATACAGTGGTGGGTGAGCGGTGTACACAGAGTGGCAGTAAACACAATGCTATATAGTGTGGGTGAGCGGTGTACTACTGTTCCCAGCAGTGACACAATGACTGGGGGGACCCTGGCTAGCCTGTCTGGAGAGAGAACTACCCTGCCTGCCTACCCAAAGCTAAACCCACAGACAAATGGCGGAGAAATGATGTGGATCGGGTATTTATTTATCCGAACCACGTGACCCGTTCGGCCAATCAGAGCGCGTTCGGGTCCAAACCACGTGACCCGTTCGGCCAATCACAGCGCTAGCCGAACGTTCGGGGAACGTTCGGCCATGCGCTCTTAGTTCGGCCACATGGCCGAACGGTTTGGCCGAACACCATCAGGTGTTCGGTCGAACTCGAACATCACTCGAACAGGGTGATGTTCTGCAGAACCCGAACAGTGGCGAACACTGTTCGCCCAACACTACACCTCACCCTCTGCTCCGCTCTGTCTGCCTACTTCTCCTCCTTGCTGCTGGAGACAATTCACCTAATCCTGGAACCCCACTCCCCCCTGCTAATCACACTGTTTGCAACAAATCAAATTGCTGTAACCTTATAAATATTCCACTCTTTCCCTCTACTCCCGCTCCTATCTTGGCTGCCCTCTGGAATGCCTGCTCAGTCTGCAACAAACTGACCTTCATCCATGATCTTTTCATTTCCAGTGCTTTCACATTCTTCGGGATCATTGAATCCTGGCTGACCCCTTCTGACACAGTCTCACCTGCTGTCCTCTCCTATGGAGGTTTCCACTTTAGCCACACTCCTAGAAGTGGGAATAAACATGGTGGTGGTGTGGGCATTATGCTTTCAGATAAATGCTCCTTCAAACCTCTCACTCCTTTTTCTTTTCTCTCCCTGCCATCCTTTGAAGTCCATGCAGTCCGACTATACTCTCCCTCTAACCTCCAAATTGCAGTTTTTTACTGCCCTCCATGCCTTGCTTCTGTTTTCTTAGATCATTTATCTGTCTGGCTTCTCCAGCTCATATCCTCTGAAATCCCTACCATCATCATGGGTGATTTTAACATTCCTATTGACACCAATAACACTGTCTCCTATGGTTTGCTCAGTGGTTTTCTACCTCAACCCACACTGATGGCCATATGCTCGACCTCATATTCACTCGTCTGTGTTCTGTCACTGACTTTACCAATGATCCACTACCACTCTCTGACCATAACCTACTTAACTTCTCTCTCTCTCTCCTCCTCTTTTCCTACCACCCTGGCACAAGCACGCTCACATACTCGCAGAAACTATTGCAATCTAGACATGCAATCTGTCTTTTATGCCCTGGCACCTCTCCTCTCACAATCCTTCATTGACCCAGACTCAGCTGCTATACACTACAACAGATCCATTACAAAAGTCATGGATGACTTTGCCCCTCTCGCCAACGTCCACCCTCACCATGTCAGTCACCAACCCTGGATGACCAAAGCCACTAAACAGTTTTGAAAGATGCTCTAGAGCAGCTGAATGGCATTGGAGGAAAAGTAACACAAGTGAGGACTTCATCTCATATAAAATAGCCTTGAACAACTTCAGAAACTCACTCTCTGTGGCAAAACAGTCATTTTTTTCTTCCCTAATATCCGCCCATTTCCTCAATCCAAACCGCTTGTTTAGCACCTTCAACTATGTTCTCCATCCCCTCTCCTCCTCCTACATCTTGCATATCAGCTGAAGAATTTGCAACATACTTCACTGATAAAATTGACAAAATCCGAAGTGAATTCTCCATGCAGCCCTCAAATCCCACCTCCACACTTCTCATTGACTGCTCTCTAAATGCCTTCTCTCCACTCTCTGAACATTCTCTCTGCTCTATAATATCAAAAGCTCATCTAACCACCTTTTCTATGGATCCTATTCCCTCCCACTTCATTCCGCAGCTATCCTTATCTCTCATGCCTGCCCTAACATCGCTATTTAACCTGTCCCTCTCCACTGGCATCTTTCCATCCCCAATCAAAAAGGCTGTTGTGACACCACTACTTAAAAAAAAACATCTCTAGATTCTACCACACTCGCCAACTACCGCCCAGTGTCACTTCTCCCATTTGCATCCACATTACTTGAACGTCATATACATGCAGAATTAAGCCATTATTTATCTGCTAACTCCCTACTTGATCAGTTCCAGTCTGGTTTTAGCTCTAACCACTCCCCAGAAACTGCCCTTATTAAAGTGGCCAATTATCTTCTTACTGCTAAATCCAAAGGTCAATTTTCCATACTCATCCTTCTTGACCTGTTAACAGCATTTGATACTGTCGACCACACCTTTCTCCTACAAATACTTTTAAGTGTAGGAATAAAGGGCCTGGCTCTCACATGGTTAACTTCCTATCTCTCTGGAAGGTCCTTCACAGTTTCCTACTGCTTTGTCTGTCGGGGTTCCTAAAGGCTATGTCCTTGGTCCCCTCCTCTTTTCCATCTAAATGCATGGTCTTGGTAACTTAATCAACTCATTCAGGTTTCAATACCACCTGTATGCAGACGATACACAACTGTACCTCTCAGCCCCAGACCTTAACTCCCTCTTCAAATGTGTTCCAGACTGCTTGTCTGCTATATCCCCCTTCATGTCCTCTCGCTTCTTAAAACTTAATATGAGTAAAACAGAAATAATCATTGTTCCACCATCTCTGTCCACCTCTCTGCCTGAAGTTACAATAAATGTTAATAACACTTCAGTTCCCAAAGCATGGTGCTTGGGGGTAATATTCGACTCATCTCTCTCTTTTATTCCTCATGTTCACTCCATAATCAGCTCCTGCAATCTCCAACTCAAAAACATATCTCACATCTGACCTTTTCTCACTCAAGACACAACTAAAATGTTAATACATGCTCTTATAATATGTTGTCCGGACAACTGCAACATACTACTTTGTGGACTATCTTCTAACAGACTGGCCCCGCTCCAGTCGGTACTGAACTCAGCTGCTCAAGTGCTCATCTCATTCATCTTTCTTCTCGATCTTCCTCTGCTGCCCCTCTGTGTCAAGCTCTTCACTGGCTGCCAATTAACCAGAGGATTCAGTTCACACTCCTAACCCTAACCTACAAAGCTCTCCACAATCTCTCTCCCCGGTACATATCCTAACCCAATCGCAATCTCAGATCTGCACATGATCTTCTGTTGTCCTTCTCTAGAATTACCTCCTCACATTCACGTTTACAAAATTTTGCACAAACTTTACCCCTCCTCTGGAATGCCCTCCCACAACACTGGTTGAACTCGATGGACGTATGTCTTTTTTTCAACTCAAGTAACTATGTAACTATGTAACACATCTGTAATTTGCCAACCTTTGTTACCTTTAAACGCTCTCTAAAAACTCATTTGTTCCGTCAAGCATATCCGCTACCTTAGGCCACTTCCGTTTGTCCTAAGACCATATTGCACTCCTACTAGGTATCCTAAAACACACTGCTCTTGTGCCCCCCCCCCCCCCATTTCCCTTTAGATTGTAAGCTTGCAAGGGCAGGGCTCTCTTCCACTTTTCTGTCTTGAAAATCATTATATACTGTATTTTATTTATCATGTTACTTTTATCACTGTCATTACCAACTCTGTATTTTGTATTCTGTATTTTGTATCATTTTTGTATTTTGTCACTAATTATGTATCTTGTATATTGGTGTACACCATTGTCTGTATTTTTTGTACCCCATGTTTTGTTTCTTACTTTGTACAGCACCATGGAATATGTTGGTGCTTTATCAATTAATAATAATAATAACAACAACAACAACAACAACAACAATAATAATAATATGCTATTTTAAAGATTGGTTAAATTATTTATCAGTTACACATTATCATAGCTGCAGCCTGTAAAAGTAGGGCACAAGGATATAATGTAATGGTTTTATAACATAACAGTTATATGTAATGTTACTACAGTTTATAATGGTTATATACTGTATATCATATTGGGTAGATTAGTGTTAGTCATAGGTGGGGGTAGATGAGTTTTGGGTGTAGGTCGGGACAAAGCAGATTATGTTGGTCACCAGGCGCACTTTGGTAAAATGGACACTGCATAACCCGCAATGTTGACTGTAGATATAGTCTCCTTGGAAGTAATTTTGGTGGTGGAAAAACCTATAATTTTCATTTATTGGTGGCGTAAATATCAGACAAGAGGATTTTAAGCGGCAAAGGCAGTGCAGATTTCAGCGGATATTGTGGTGGGGGATTGGTTAGGGTTATATATCAGTAGTGGGCGGCTTCAATGGAAAATAGGTTAAGTTTTAGTGATAGTAAAATATGAGTTAATTTACTGATATTGTACTATCGTCTTACCTGTTGCCCATTAGTAACATATCAGTAATTTTACCAATATTCTACTAGAAGCTATCCCTGGTGCTCAAATTACTAGAGGTTAGTGTTAGGCATAGAATTGGGGAGGGCAAGTGTGAGAATAGAATAAGATAATTGCCAAAATGTATGCCCTACTTTATTAAATGTACCCTATGTAGGGGACAACCACAAATGTCACTATACATACAGTAAAAATCATCCCATAAAAGTCTTATCATACAAGCTGTCCTGAGTCTCATCACTTAGCCTGCTATGCAAGATTCCCTAAAACAAAATTGCTATTTGATTTGCCCATATACAACAACAAACACCCCTTTCTCCGTGACTATGGTCAGAGCTAACTATAGGTGGTAGCAAGACTGATGGGTAATGAGTTTTTAAATGTGAGTATGCAAAGGATTAATTACTTTTCCTAGGTAAGATAGAAGAGTTTTCAAAAGACTAAACCATGCATGCACAGGGCACTTATGGCGACGGGTGCCTGATTGAGCCAGGTGTGCAGATGGGCTGTGTATGCACAGTTGCGCATGACTTTGCTAAAGGAGCCCCCAGTGGGACCATGGAGGGAACCCAGAGGATGCCGAGGGACCTCGCGGGCTATGAGTGGATGGAGGAAACACCAGGTAAGTGCAGTTATTTATTTTAAGGGTCTGATCAGGGTCCCTTTTATTTGCATACGGGCCCAGGTCTTCAAAACTGTTAGTGGACTTTTGTGCTGAGTGATAAATGCACTAACATTAGTTAAATATACAAACGATTCTATAAATATCATAACTATCACTGCAGACTTTGTAATTGGGTCAAATAAAAAAGAACATATACAGAGCTATTTAGTACTAGTTTCTAATATCTTTGCAACAATTTATACAAGCAACATTAGTAGGAAATATCTGATTCAAAAGTAGGATATTTTAAATATTCCCTAAGACAAGCATGAAAAAATCTTTAAAGCCAAACACAAAATAAATCTTAAGCAATTCTTAGTAATTGAACACTAAAACTCAATATGCTGCAATCAGCTAAATAGACACAGCTGTAGTTAGACAGGGACTGAATTCCTTGTGTTACAAATTACCCCAATTTCCAAATAACATAAGGCTGTAATGTAGTCCCATCTTACTATATACCTTCCTACAATTCCATCATAATTGACAAACTAATCTCTTTCACAATTTTTAACCAATGTCAGGAAACGGTGTCAGCAGGTAATAATGGCCCCCAGGAGTCTTTCTTACAAATTCTTTAGTTGACCTTCAGTATGTAATTTTAAACACAGGTTTCAGTTCGTGACTCGTCTTGATTAGATGATCCATTATTTTCTCTTTGATTATTCCAGCATTTCTAGTAGATGTGGCAGTAGTCTTTACATTACAAAAAGACTAATTACAGTTTTATATCATGGCCACAAATACTGGAACTCATGGACATTAAACAAAGACAAATCATCCGTAGTAATGAGCAGAAATTTCTCCACATGCAAAAAAACTAAAGGAGAAAGGAATTTAGCCTCTTACAGTACATCCAGAATCTAACAATGAATTAAGTGACTGATTGCTAGTCTATTAACTTGCAGCAAAAGGGCTAAATGTCTCCAGTTACGTGGGTTGCTAGAGGTTAGCATGACAGGGTAAGCGGAGATTTGCATGATAGGAAAATATATTTACCATGCTCATGGTAACTAGGAGAGGTCACACACACAAATGCACAATGCATACACACTATGTTTGATTATATGTTTGCATAGACAGTAATGATGGTTCTTAATACTGCTGTTCACTTTAAATGGTTGACATTAAAATGCATTTAAGACAGTGATGATTGTTCTTAATGCTGCTTTTCACTTTACATAATTGACAAAAAATATTTGAGTACAGCCTTTGCACCATCAAGGAAAATGACCCAAGGAAAAAGTCTATCCTAAATGCAATTGCCAGTTATGTATACAAAAGACCACCTGTTGGCTTTTGCCACTAGTATTTCAGCTCTCTATGACTGCATATTTATGAGCCCAACATCCACTGTAATATACTAAATTGTGCCTACTTCACACGTTTTAAGGAAGAAACAAAGGTTATTTGAGCGTAGAAGCCTGTACGATTTCCACTGTTTGTTATAAACTAAATCAAAGCATTTTTATAACCTTACTCTAGAAAATGATTTGTGTAGTTCTGGTGTATGTCATAGCATTTTTTTCTTTTAATGAGTAAGTGAAATATAACTTTGAGTATAGAATAGTAAGCTGTACTGCAAGATATATAATACTTTCCAACTTTCTTGCAAACTCCCACTTTAACCTTCTGTATAAATTGATCTATATCTGTAGAAGCTATATTTCTGTTTGAAACTGAAGACAGATACATAAATATATTTGGATGTGTTTTACATTGGCTGATGTGGTCTGATTTATTGTTAGCTGAAAATTAAAATGTTCTGCTTCACACATATATTTGATTTCCATTGCCTTGTTCAATATCGGCTATTAAATGCACAAATTTAACGTAGGCATGTTGTGGTCCCCAGCGCTACAAACCTCAGTGGGAAATTGTAATGATTTAAAACATCAATAACATTCTCATCACAAAAGGAATAGAAATATCCCTATGATGCTCAACACTCTCTTTGCAGGTGAAATGCAGTGGCTGTTCATGCTGACAATATTGGCAATTAATAATAAATAGAGCTTTAACTCCTTCACTGGGACAATTAGCACTGCAATGCACCAGGGAGGAAAGAATTGTTTCCATAAAGATTAATGTTTCATCACTAAAGAATTTTGCAGCAATAATGCGTAACAGACCAGTAGGTAATCCTTGTCCTGACTCCCTCCAATCACAATCACACGCCTGAAAACTGCTTCCATAAACATTGATGAGTGCAGCAGAAAGATGCTGTGTTAAGGTCTTCTTTTTCACGTTCACTCTTGCAAAATCATGATGGGCTACTTAAAATGTCTAATACAATGCTTTCTACAACTTCTTCATAATTGATGCAATCAACTACTTGTAAACAAATTAAAATTTTAACTATATCAACATTGCAAAATTCCTCATAATACATTTAATGATAAGCAAAAAATTTTCCAAACAAAGAGTCAATCAAAACTTCCAGCCAATCAGCAGTTGTTGGCTTTGATTGGTTCCGTTCCTTTCTCCTGCTTTGCCAGTTGAAATTTTCATGTTAACATTTTTTTGATCATCACTAAAGGCATTTTGAATGTCATATCCATTTATGACCTAATATTTATATATTTTACAGGATAAAACATACAATAAGAAGACACTAATTATATAGAATGTTAGATAATGAACAGAGGGAACGACACAAATAACTGAATTAAAAACTAGCATAGGCACAAAGTTAATTCGTAATACTCTCTTTCACTGAAAATGGGAAAAAACTTAAAGTGAACCTCCGGACTAAAAATCTACTCAGCAGAACTGAAAGGTTTGGTGTTTCTTTAACAGTTTCACAGCATCAGAACTTTGTTTTTCTTACCAAAGCATCATTTTTAGCTGCATTTTTAGCTAAGCTCCACCCATCAAAGAAAAAAAGCCTGGGCTTTTTTCCCCTGATGCTGTGCAGAGCATGATGGGATTTCCTATGTTGTTATTCACATTGCCTAGCAACTGGGAGAGGTGTTCAGGACACAGGACAGTTGGAACTGTGTCTCATGCTCCCTGTCACCTCCTTTCAACCAAAAAGATGGCTGCCATCATGAAATCAAACATTTTCCTGTTCTTTTAAAACAGTGTGGGTAAGATATTATATTACCAATCTATTTTAATTAATATAACTAATGTAACTTAATGACAGTATGTTTGTTTAGGCTGGAGTTCCTCTTTAACATTGAAAAAAAATCCCTAAAACCTAATGTGAACTTTTAAAAGGTTATTTTGGACAAATACACATATATTTGAGATGCAAAAATGTAGGGATTAAGTTATCATTCTAATATATTATGCAATTAAATGTGGACATACAGTAGATTAAAAAGGAAAAAAAAACTATTAAGAGCTCCAAAAGACTGATCGATATGGCAAGTCGATTGATTCCTTCCAGTTGGAAATCAGTCAGTTAGCGATCATACACTGCACTCTCTTAGCACAAATCCATCAAGCATTGATTGTACTGTTTGATGCAGTAGAGTGCTTTGTATATATTGGTTCCCTATCACTTCTCCTCCACTTACTTTTATAAAGGGTTTTCAACATATCCTATTACACTTTTTACACATATTTATTTCCTTTTAAACAATATCAGTTACCTGACATTCTGCTGATCTTTCATGCATCAGTAGTGTCTGAATCACACATCTAACACAAGCACAAGGCAAATTCAGCCAAGCACTTAAACATCTGATCTGCATGCTTGCTCAGAGCCTATTACTGAAAGTATTTGAGGCAGAGGATCAGGAGGAAATCTGGGCAATTTGCATTGCTTAACCACTTCACCACTGAGGGGTTTTACCCCCTGAGCACCAGAGCAATTTTCACCTTTCAGCGCTCCTCCCATTCATTCGTCTATAACTTTATTATTACTTATCGCAATGAAATGAACTATATCTTGTTTTTTTCGCCACCATTTAGGCTTTCTTTAGGTGGGACATTATGCCAAGAATTATTTTTTTCTAAATGTGTTTTAATGGGAAAATAGGAAAAATGTGGGGGAAAAAATAATTATTTTTCAGTTTTCGGCCATTATAGTTTTTAAATAATGCATGCTACTGTAATTAAAACCCATGAAACGTATTTGCCCTTTTGTCCCGGTTATAAAACCATTTAAATTATGTCACTATCACAATGTTTGGCGCCAATATTTTATTTGGAAATAAAGGTGCATTTTTTTCAGTTTTGCGTCCATCCCTAATTACAAGCCCATAGTTTATAAAGTAACAGTGTTATACCCTCTTGACATAAATATTTAAAAAGTTCAGTCCCTAAGGTAACTATTTATGTATTTTTTTTAATTGTACATTTTTTAATTTTTTTTTAATTACAAAAAAAAAAAAATGGGGAGTGTGGGAGGTAATGAGTTAATTTTATGTGTAAAAGTCATTTATTTGTATGTGAAAAATGTGTAGGGTGTAGTTTACTATTTGGCCACAAGATGGCCACAGTAACTTTTTGTTTTAATGCGACCTCCAAGCTTCCTTCCGGAAGCTTGGAGGAAGAATAAGGAGGCTGGACACGTGAGTTTTTTCTCACAATGATCGCGCTGCCCATAGGAGAGCAGCTGATCATTGCGGGGCTTAGATCAACGAATGGGAATGGATTTTCCTGTTCATTGATCTCTGGGCGAGCGGGCGGCGGCGTGTTTACTAGCGGCGGGCGGCGTGTTTACGAGCGGGAGGTTTCCAATGAGTCAGCACCGTCTTCCATAAAAGCTCTTTTATTGGTATCAAAGCATAAAAGCAAGGAGATCAAGCAATCAGCAGCGACAGCTCCGCTGTTTCGGGCATCTGCCCTTTCTCAAGCTGTTAAAGCACGTCCTCCACACTTAAACTTGACCTGGTGTCCATTTAAATAACACTCTAAAAGAGTCAGGTGACCATGTTGTGACCAATCCCACGCGTGGGGCCGCCGGCGGACCTGATGGAAAACTGTCAGCCTAATATTTAAATTACCTTCTCTCCCCACCCCTACTGGTATCAGTATTTAGGTTGCCACCCCCCGCTGCATCAAGCGAATCAAACCGCAGCAACTTACGCTGTCATCGGCATCATGGAAGGGCGAGCGCAGCGAGGCTCTCCGTCCCCCTCCTACTCAATAACAACATAAACACGTGACCTACCACGTACACTCTGACGCGAAGCCGGTTACGAGCGGGAGCGTGGGCAGCGTCGGGAACGCGGAAAGTACGTGTTTCTCCGTCCCTGGTTTTTAAAGGATGGAAAAAGGGGCGGAGAAATACGTACGCGCGGGGGTAAAGTGGTTAAAATAAAATAAATATGGCAACCCCCATATCCTTCCCACTTCAGGTGTCCTTAAATAAACTACCCAAAATGAAGTGAAAGCGAATCAATTGGATATACCGGGGCAAAAAAAAATCAAGCTGAATAGATTTAAGTGATTGAGTCAGTCAGAAAATCTACAGCAGAGATGGTCGATGAGATAAAATTAATTCTGACTTGCTTATAGATCTCAAGCAAATCGCCTGCAGTTTGAAATTGGACCAGTTAGTTTTAGCATTAATGGAATCTGGTTGGTCCAATTTCAGGCTGCATACTATTTGCATAAACTATTCATGCAGGTTGGAATTATTTTTATCTCACTGACCATCTCTAATCGATATGTGTGTGTGTTTAGCCTTACAGAACACTTAGCGCTTACCAAAGTGTTATATGATGTTATAGTCAATTTTGAAAGGTCCTAATTTTTCCAGTTAAGAAAATGTCAGAAAAAATAACATTTTTTTAATCATAAATCAGTATAACAAAATATTTTTGTAGAAAAAAATATTTTCCATGAATGACTAGCTTGGCTGTATTCAGTATTTACTGCCAAAATCACAGGCCCCAACACATGCCAGTGCTAAAATAACAAGTATCAATAAATAAATGTCATCAGTTACTCAGTTGTTTGAAAGCTTGAAGACAGAGAAGACTCTACAGTATGTATGCATTGAAACACTCCTGAACATCATTGTGTGTCCCATGCCCTTGAGTGCTCTAGAACAGTAACAACAGTAACAACAAGGAACAAACAGATAATGCAGTCCCTAGTACATTAAAAGGGTTATCTAAGTGTTAAGCAACGGAAGTTTGAATAGTTCAATAGATGACTTGTAAGAAATTACAGTCTATGTTCAAATATGAAGAATATAATTTGTACCTTCAACAAGCCTCTCTAAAGGAAATAAAATGTAAGAAAGATCTAAATAATGCTAATCTGAACAACAGTTCTAACGACTTTTTGGCTTAACCTATAAAACAGCAGATTAATGGAAGAATTGACTTATGTGGTAATGAAGTATGAGAGAGATGCTACAGGTTCTGCAGCATCACACACTAGAGGTTTGCAATGATCATTGCACAAGCAGTTTTTAAAATCTCTAATCTGCTAGGAACTGAAGCTAGATTTAAAATAACATAATTACCATTTTCTTCTTTGCTTCAGCTATTTAAGCTGGTAGAAAAACAATTAGATTTCCTATGTTCTTCTGTCTGTGCAATACATCCTTAGCTGATAAATGCAACTACAGTAGTACAGCATATTTTCTTATGTTTAATTCCTCAAAAAGGTTAGACTCGTACTGTTTTATGGTTTTTCAATATCGATTTCTGTACTACCGATTAAGAATACAAAGAACAAGATGTTAGTTCAGCAAATCATGATAAAAATAAAAAAAAGAAAAAAAATCTGACATTAAGAAATATTTTCTGGTTTTGACCATTTACTTAGAAATGTAAAAATAAATGTGTGCTGGTCTGGCTTTACATTGCTTTCCATATTTTGTATATAAATGGACTACTTGTGCACTACAATTAAATGCCAATGTTGTAAAGCATGCTGAAACATTTCCACATGTGAAAAGGTATGAGTAAATCTACACATTAAAACTTTTATTGCAAACAGCTTTAAAATTCTTACAATAGCAGAAATGTGCATTTAGAAAGCATTTCAAAAAGGCTTTCAGTGAGCAAGCCCAAAACATCTGGTATTTTTTTTTTTGGAGGTGTTTTTACACGTCATCTTGTATTCAATTCAATTCTTCCACATTTTCTCCTAAGAGATCATTTTTAATCTTCTATTTAAAGTAACTTTTCTGCTGTGTTAACCATCCAGCTTTGCTTGGACTCCGACAATGGGGAATGCTCTAAAATGCTCTAAAATTCTAAAGCTACATGATTGTAGTGATGACCCAAACATGAAATTTTCAGTTCACGAACTTCAAATTCAAATCATTGTTTTCACTAGTTGACACCTCCATGACATAAATGTTAGTCCTCTTGGATGCAGTCTTTGTGTAGTGGTGTGTAGTCACCACCGTGCTTGTGCGCAGACCCTACCTTAGCCCCTACGGTTGGTCCGAGGTAGTTCAATGACAGTTAAGTGGCCAAAAAAACACTGACTCTGCTCAAAGGCCTTAAACAGGGGTAGGTAGTGGATACGATGCCAGCAGTGGTGGTGAAGGATTGTTGGGTCATGGTCAGGGCACTACTAGGACCAGCAGATCTGTCCCCAACAGCTACCTTGTGCACTGAGCACAGAGCAGCAATACAATAGCAAGAAAAAAAGAAGGACTTAGTTGGTCAGGACAATGTGATAGCAGCAAGAATCTGCACTGAGGACACAAAACACAGGCCTACCTAAGGCTCTCCCTGTCAGCAGCACACTCTCCATGATCTACCTAGCACAGAAGCCAAACACAAACTGCAAAATGGCTGCTGTGTTGGCTTTCTGATAGGTGGGGGAGGCAGTCCAGGTGGGATGGATAGATGATTGGCTGGCATCTGTCTTCTGATTCTAGGGTGAGGAGTCAAAGTTTGGCTTCAATATAATATATAGGGGCGGGTCAAACATGCCTTGTGTTTGGCTGAGGGGCGAATGCAAACACTCCTTGTTTGCTGCAAACTTTTCACCAGCCGAACAGTTCGGGCCATCTCTACATCATTGAACTATATAAATTACATAAAATTGCAAAATAGTTGACATATTAATACAATTTAAAACATTATTATTATTTATTCATGAAAATACAATTTAACACCAATTATTGTTTTTAAGTAATGCTCTAGTACTAATTACACTAATGGCTAATTTACCAAGATAAAGCATATGCTTAATCCAGCAAACATGGCCTGGATATTTACAATCTGTATGCCATAAAATGGCAAAGGTTTGCAAGTATTGCTTGAGTCAATATTATGTTTCAATAATTTTTATTGGGAATTTTCTCAATTTTACAACAAGGCCAAATTGGCCGAACTCAGTAATATCAACAGTATTATAAATTATTTGTGTATACAACAGTAAAAGCATATATAGTAGATTCTAATCTTAGTCATAAAATGATTATACAACAGATAAAAGAGATATATTATTATAGATAATATGAAATGTTATTGACTATGAAACATGTTTAATTGTTAACATTCTGATGGAGCAGATCTTTTAGGTAACTAGGGGACTAAAACCACCCTACTAAGTTCCCAAAAGTCGCATCTGTCATACCTAACAGTAACACAGTCAAAACTATATAATGTAGACTGATATATATTTTTGAGTCAATATTGGAGCAGCAGAGGATGAAGGTGGAAAATATTAGTAGTTGTGTGACTAGAACCATGTGCACACAGCTGCAGTAATTCCTTTCATGAATACATTCAGAATGAATGTATTTATTAAAAAGAGATTTTAGAGATTTTATCTGTAGGTGCAATAGCACACACACTCTAATCCACTAACCTGTCTTTAATTTTCATTATAGAGAAATTCAATAAGAGCCAAACAAATGAATTTTGATTTATTTTCTGTGGTCCAGAGCTACAAACCCCACACAACATAAGTACATAATTTAATAATTGTTATTTCAGGGGAAAACATTTTGCTCCAGTTATTTATCATATGCTGATTCATTTCCTATATATGGTTACATTTCCACACATGATTGTATAAGTATCACATGTGGCAGTGACCTAATGGGCCTGATCCCATTCACCTTTTCTCCTAAATCTTCTCCTAGGTGATATTTTTCCCTTATAAATGCAATGCCTTTTAAGCCACCAGCAAGCAAGAAAATACTCAGTACAACCTCCCTCCACCTCCCCCCATCTTTTGGTAATTTTTTTAACTGCAGAGTGAAAAAGTTATTTTAAACAGAAGATGGAAAATGATCTACTAAGTGAAAACTTAAGAGAAATAGTTAAGTGGGTTGGGCCCTGTTGCAGTCTCATATTTTTTGTTTCAGTGTAACCACTTGAGGACTGCAGTGCTAACCCCCCCTAAAGACCAGGCCATTTTTTCCCTAATTGACCACTGCAGCTTTAAGGCCAAGCTGCAGGGTCGCACAACTCAGCACACAAGTTATTTCCCTCCCTCCCCCCCCCCCCCACAGTGTTTATTTTTTAAAATAAATATTTACATTACTATTAATACATTTTGCTTGCTTTGTTCTTTTCAGCGATCGCTCTCAAGTGCCCCAGGGGGACAGCTGTGTCACATGGCTGTCCCCAGTACAGCGCTGCTGCTGATCGCAGTGCTGTACATGTAAATATATGGGGGTTATGTCGTCTAACAGTCTTCGGAGACTGAAGGTGGGGGCGCAGCCTGCTCGCAATCTACTGCAAACTGCAGCCCCAGGACTTAACGCCAATTGACGTTAGGCGGTCCTGGGGCTGCAACCGCAACCACGCCCGTTGTCGTGGGGCAGTCTTGTAGTAGTTAAGGGCTGTACTCCGAAGACTGAATTCTAAGCAGCCATTGCACTAAAATTAAAAATCAGCTTCATTCAGTTGTAAAAAAAAGAGATAAGACCTGTTTGAAGTTTACAGGCTACAGCCCTGCCTCATTATCAGCAATGTTGCACAGCCAAATAGAAGTGTTTTGTTGTCTGTTTAGTCTTCAGGAAAATAGGGCTGAAATCAACTGCTGTTTGACTGCCTAATTTGCATACATAAAAGCACTCTTTATTATCTCTTGCAAATCACAGATAAATAAATGAAAGCATAAACAAAATACATATTATTATTAGGACTAGTAGTACTCTATGTACCTATGTTTATCTCATCATGCCACATGTTAGTATGAGATTTTCTTGTACTGTGCATGCGCAGGACAGTGACATGAGCATGAGTGAGAACACATGCGGCCAGGGCCGCGCAGGCACAGTGGCCTGCCGACTGGTCAGTGGAAATGAAACTGGCTTGCTGTGGGGGACCGGAGGATTGGTTTGTCCTGGCTCAGGCACAGGACATCTGCAGGGGGTGGGTAGAAGCCCCAGGTAAGTTAAACTTTTTTTTTTAGTTCAGTTAAGGTTCACTTTAACCTCCTATACTTACCCTATCATATCACACTGGCATTTGCTGTTGAAAAGGGTACCCACTAAAATAGCAGGCACCCCCAGTGTCTGCTATTTTAGCAGGCATCCTTTTCAACAGCAGACACATCTTGTGGCCTTTTCAACTGCTCTGCAAAATTAGACCTAAATCTGACTCCCAGTACTTGGAGGGTCAGGTTGTAGCAATATCCCATTAGTGTTTCCTATCTCTTGCGTGATCAGAATTCACTTAGTCATAGGCTCCCAGACCCTGTGTACAAGTTCAAAGGTTTCTAGAAATAATTAAGTAAAAATGATTTAGAGAAAAAAAAAGACTAGAAAATAGTGACAAAAATGGATTCATTATTACTTCCTTACTGCCATTAGCATTCTACCAGAAGTTCCTAAGCTTTCAAACTGCCTTCATGCTTAATATTAATCATCTTTATAATAGCATTAGCCTTGATTAAATGGATATGTACTGTGATGTTATCAGTAGGCTGTACAGAAAAAGCCACTGCATCTGACCTAGATCAATAAGGATATGTAAAGGTTATTTTCTCTGCATGATGAAAGAGAGGAAAGGGAGGAAAGCATTACTTATTACACACATATCACTGATCAGTGATTTATTAACAGCAGAAATGAAGGGTATAGTGGAACTAAATATCACTGAACTTTATTATTTTATTATTATTTTCTATAAGGATCCTAACAGTATTTTGGGAGTTATTCAATCAACCTTTCTTATACAAGTGTATTTCAGTAAATGTAAAGGATACCAGAGCTCAGAAACTTTGGAGAAATGGGGGGAGAGCAGGCATATACTACCACCTGTCCTTATGTCCACTGCCCCCTCGTTCTCCTCTCTGCCCCTCGTAGCTCAGCTAAAAGCCCTCTTCTGTTGCCTGGGTCCTCTTCTGCAGGCCGTGAATGGGTTGCACACATCCTACAGCTTGTGCCCATGACTGGGAGCACACTGCCCATGTGTATGACATCACTGAGTCATGTGCATTACATCATACGCATGCACAGTGTGCTAAAAACCCTTACCCTGATGCTAAACCCTGAATGCCCTACAGCACTAACACCCTTCCTGATGCCTAACCCTAACCACTCCTCCTGTACAAAAACCCTTCATGATGCCTAACCACCCCCCTCCTGCACAAACACCGTTCCTAATGTCTAACCCTAAGCAGCTCCCCCCACATACATAAACTCCCTTCCTTACGTCTAACCCCCACAAAAAAGCTATTATTATTGTGTGCCGAATCATGTGCTGTTGAACACTTAAATTGTGCTGAAAAAAAAATACCCTGCAAAAAATGATATTTACCAGGCACTGTCTGGGCGTACGTTAAAAAGGGGCGCTGGGAAAAAAGGGCGCCGGGTTTTTAACGATAAGCATGGATAACGTTTAAAAATGTATTGTACTGTATTTCGTTTAAAATTAATGGTTTTTAAAGTTATAAATCATTAAATAATGTGCATTAAATCGGCAATTGTAAAAACGTTAATCTTTCGTTTAAATAGTGAAACGTATAATAACTTTTAAAAAAAAAATTACTAAGTAACCCTCCCTGTACCTACCCCTAACCCCTAGACCCCCCTGTTGATGCCTAAACCTAAGACCCCCCCTGTTGGTGCCTAAGTAACCCTCCCTGTACCTACCCCTAACCCCTAGACCTCCCTGTTAGTGCCTAAACCTAAGACCCCCCTGTTGGTGCCTAAACCTAAGACCCCCCTGTTAGTGCCTAAACCTAAGACCCCCCTGTTGGTGCCTAAACCTAAGACCCCCCTGTTGGTGCCTAAACCTAAGACCCCCTGTTGGTGCCTAAACCTAAGACCCCCCTGTTGGTGCCTAAACCTAAGACCCCCCTTTTGGTGCCTAAACCTAAGACCCCCTGTTGGTGCCTAAACCTAAGACCCCCCTGTTGGTGCCTAAACCTAAGACCCCCCTGTTGGTTTTTTCGTTTAAAAATAATGTTAAAAAAAAAAAAAAAAAAGTACTGTTTTTCGTTTAAAAATAATGTTTGGAAAAAAATATTGTACTGTTTTTCGTTTAAAAATAATATTTAAAAATGTATAAATCATTAAATAATGTGTAATCATGAGAAACAGTAATAAAACATTAAGTCTCCGGGCGCCGCTTTTAAAACGTTAGTTTTCTCCGGCGCCCTTTTTTCCTATCGGGCGCCCATTAAACGATATTTATTATAGGAGTGAATGGCGGCGCCCGATTTGTCCACTAGCCTCAGGCGCCCGAATTTACTGTTACCCTGTCTGGTGCCCGAATTTCCATTTTGGTGCTATCTTGCCTGATAACCATCATTCACCATGTGGGGTTATTTAAAACAAACTGGAGCTATGAGGATAGGAAGAAAGTTCTTTGATATCAGCAGAGGTCTGGGGCAGGAGCGCGGTGGAATTGATAAAAAATGTTTTGAGGAGCATTGCTTGGTGCTTATTAGAGTTTTCTGCCTTTTTTTTTTTGACTAAGGTTATCCAAATATTTTATCTGATGAGATAAAAAAAACTGTTTATCTGCTAAATTATAATATGTAGATGTGTACATTAGTGTTGAATCAAAATGTTCATAATTTCGCATTTCCTTAATTATGGACGCAAATTTTGCCATTACGACACAAATTCGTAATTTTGTAATTGCTATACAAACCGTAATTCGAAATTCTGTGAGCAAAATTTTGGTTTTATAATTTTGCGTTTCCGCGCAAATTTGCGTTTAACGTGAAATTTCATGTTTTCCAAAGAAACAAAGTTATTTTAATTAGTAAAAAAAATGTAATTTTGGTTCTAATAGTAATTATGCACATTTAGCCAATGACTAAACTCAGGAAAGTCACTCATTGATTGCAATTACTGATTGCAATTACTGATAATGCAAAAGCCCCTACACACGCTGTCACTTTAAATGTATCAGGAGGCTCTATCTGCAGCCACTTCTAAGACAGGTGCTCTTTGCCATGGTGCACTTAGCAGCCATGTTGAGACACTTGGTTTTGGGCCTTGCAATATCTGATAATGAAAAAGTCTCTGCACGTGCTGTCGCTTTAAATGCATCAGGAGGCTCCACCTGCAGCCACTTCTAAGACAGATGCTCTTTGCCAAGGTGCACTTAGTGGTCATGCATGCTGAGACACTTGGTTTTGGGCCTTGCAATATCTGATAATGCAAAGGTCCTTGCAATTTCTGTTGCTTTAAACGTATCAGGAGGCTCTGGACTGGAACACAATTTCGAGAACGGACAAATTTCCATGTTAAACATGAAATTCTGATTTGCTTGTGTTACGTAAATGATCGTAATTACGAAAAAAAAATCATAATTAAAAAATTCCCTATAAAGATGAAATTTTGCGTAATTTCATGAAATACACAAAATTTCTATTATGGCCGTAATAGTAATTTTGCATACTATGCAAAATTTCTCGTAATTAGGTCATTATACGCTCTTCACTAGTGTACATTGCAGAGGTTACATTTACTTGAGCTAAGGCCTTCAAGTGTTTGGAATGTTTGGAATGCAGATTCACCAGAAGAAGATGATTATGATGATGATGATTATTATTGCAATCAAGTAGCCATAGTACTGTTAGTGCCTGTAGGATACCTGTTGAGCAAATCATAACTCCTTCATCCCATCCAACTGCATGTACAAAATGTTTTGAGTGTTGCTTGTAAACTCTCTCTCTCTCTCTCTCCTTCTCTCTCTCTCTCTCTCTCTCTCTCTCTCTATATATATATATATATATATATACACAAGTATTTTTAGTAAGGTGTGGCAGACGATAAGAATGCTAAGGTTAGGTTTTGCTTATCGGTTCACCCGGGGTGAGTATGGGTACAGTTGCTTTTGGAGGATGTTCACAGTTTCATTGCCATAACAACACTATCTGGCATGCCTGGTGCACAACACTGCTGGAAACAAATACTATTTGTTTCATTAAAACAGGACAGCAACAGTGCTAAACAATATGGTTGTAGTGACAAATCTTTGTGATTTCGATTTTAAAAGAACATTTTTTAAACTATATTAACTTCAAAACATGTTCCCTTTAATACATGAAGTAAAGTTATCCGGCATTTTCCCTTGATTAACCACTTTCTGCATTTAAGAAGTGACATCACACTTTGATGCATCCCTTTCTTAACCTAAAACTGGGGTTACTGTTTGTCAGGTTTTCATTTATTTTCAATGTTGAACCTACTGAAGATAATGGAACCAGTTAACATCAAGACATAAAATGTCAAATGTATTTATATCCTACTTTTTTGTAGGTCATCTTCAATAAAGAAAGAACACAGAAAGAACATCGAGTGACTTTTCACTAAACTTTATATTCTCAGCCATTTATAATTACATGGTTTGGATCACTCAGGACTCTGTAAGGTTGGGGATGATCGTTTCTTGGAACTGCAGTTTTTAGTTCTTGTTACTAGCATGTATTTTATGTTAGTGCATATTTTATATTGTAAAATGTTACATTTTTGTTTTGTTCTATTTAGTGATTTTTAGGCCTTTCCTACTTCAAAATGTTGAGTGTGTCAAAATACAACAATAAATATTATAACAAAAATAGTAGAATGGGAACAACCTAAAATAAAAACAGATTAACAAGTGTGTTGTTATTAATGGATCTGGTGTCATCAATGCTGTCATATTATGCTGATTTTGGTGATTCCAATTTTGGTGTAAATTTTGTTCAGCCTGAAATGGTTTGTACGGCTTTTGTAGGTCATGTTGTTTCTGCATGATGAAAGCCAGCCTTGAATTTTATAGATGCTAAAGCTTTATATACAGATTTTTTGTTATCCAAAATGAACATGAGTGATCATTTTAGGTGACCGCCTACCTTGTGTACCTGTTATTCCAATGTTGGCTCCTCCTCGCTTCACAGTCTATTCAGTTGGAAAGTCCTTGGTCAGCTACTACAGTAGTAGAATCTTTCCTGTTTCTCATCCCTCTCCTCTTGCAATAAATAATTTCGAGTGACAGGCATCTCCCATGTATGAGACTTTTGTTTGTGTTACTCAGGTATGCTAAACTAATCTGATGAACATGGTAAAACATGTGACTGGATATTTCTGAAATTAGTCGTATTGGGAGTGTACAGAGCCCATAAAGTAGAGTAACTATTTGTTATGTGACAATGGAAATTACTTTGTCTGCTGCTATCACTTCATTTTGCAGAAAGCATCACAACAGCTGGGTCTGTTAGCAGTCCCACACCTGCTCTCTCCTGTGACAGCTGGATCACATTATCTGCAACTATCAAGCAACTGTCTCAGTTCTGCATGAAGGGTAGGGATATTTAATTATAATAAATACTTCAAAGGACACCCAGTTAGTTATTGGCACCTGCTCCATTAGAAGCCTGCTCTGTGTGCACACAGCTATGTCAACTCCTAGGCTGCCAAACATACTAGCTATCATTGACTGACGGTAGAGTTACCATAGAATGGGAACCAGACATTAATGAACATTGGACAATAAAAGCAGATTACTGAAATGCAATTATAGCTAAAGACGGGCCTGCCCACCATGCACTAGCAAGTTAATACACTGCTTAATTGTAAATGTAAACTGAAATCTTTAGGCCATAAACATTCTTTGAAATAACTGTCTTGTATAGTTTGATATTTGCATTTATCAGTGGCCCTGCACTGCAACACAGGATACTTGCAGCACAGGCAGCAATGATAGCATAGATATGCATTCCATTTCATACCAGGCAGCATTCACTACAAGCCAAGCTGCAGGCCATGTTCAGTCAAATACTATTTATGTATAAGACTTGTATCCTTGTTTTTCATAGGAACTCTGGTGGTTGTGAGGACAGGAAGTGGGGAACTGCAATAAAACCCTCCTAGTTGTTTTAAATCTCTCCCACTAAACAAATTAAAAAAAAGTATCTGTTAATTTCTCAGTTCCATCTGCATTGAGTTACACACTTCTTGTTAGGATAGGGCCAGAGAAGATATCTTCCACACAGTAATACAAAGTGAAATATAAACACGTTTATGATTTTGTTGTGTGCATGACAAACGAGGAGCGAGGAAATTTGGGTGTCCAACTTCGGCTAGTAGAATCATAGTAACATTTACAGATATTCTCACTTTTAAAAGTGTAAATTACAGTAGTAAAATATTATTTAATAAGACCAATATTTTTCTACAACTTAACCTAACACTATTCTCACACATAACCCTCCCTTACTGATGACCAACGTTAACTGTTGTCCCTCTCTACAAACCTAACCCTTAAAAACACCCACCACGCCTAGCTTTTACCCCCCCCCTCAATGCCTAACCCTTAAATACAGTCCCCCATGCCTAACTTTAATCGCCCCCCCCACACCTAATCCTTGAAAATACCTACATCTATGCCCAACCCTAATTGCCCCCCCCCCAACCCTTACCTTAATTGCCCCCCCACCTAACCCTTGAAAATACCTCCCTCCATGCCCAACCCTAAGGCCCCTTTAAAACTTAATCATTTGCTCTCAGTTATAACTGCAAGAAAACCTATAAGTAAAGGATATGCCGGCACCATGTGTAAATATATGCTCTTTTATTGTTTAAAGACAGACAGACATGTTTCCATAACGACGTTTCGGAGGCGTACCTCCTTTCTCAAGTTGTGTCTGTGTCTCACTGATAAAATCCACATAGTCACCTTAAATAGTATCAATACAATATGTACTAGCCTATCACGTCTGAGTACCGCCTCTGGCGGTAACCTCCCCCTATGCCCTGCCTAGCGGACCTTGTGGGGAACTTGATTACACATACCTATGACGTGTCCTCCTCATGGATATCTCTCCCTGGTTGGTGCGCATCTGTGACGGCGCACATCCGCTACCTCGAGCGCTGTAGACCCACTCAGCCGCCGACCAATCACGGCAAGGTCTGCTGTTACCTCATCTAGTACACGCCCCCTAAAGAGCGGACCAGATGGGAGACCTTGGTCGTGACGTGCGGCGATACGCCGCACGATCGGACAGGCTGCAAGGACGCCACGTGTGTAAACACAGTGACGCCCTTCTGGGTCTATCATAGCCAGAGGCCTAGATGTGCAAAAGGGATGCCGACCAATAGGAGACAAGGCTGATGTATACAAAGCGCCACGTGCGCTGAAACCCAGCGCAGTACGCTAAAGTCTTGGATCCTGAGACGGCTAATGCCGTCTAGTCAGACATCCCTATTCAGACTGGACAAACGTCCACCCCGATATGCACAGATGACGTGAGACATCCAAACGCACACCCCCATGGGAGGTCACAGAAGTACAGATAAAGGCAAATCACAGCACCTATCACAGCATAATGTATATAACCACCTATTTCATAAGATATATGATTAAATCAATGGCAGCATATCATATTCCCTGTTCATGCCGCGCGGCTCAAGTGTGTCCAATCTGCGTATCCAGATTGCCTCCTTATAAAGGAGTCGGCATATCCTTTACTTGAAGACATTATCGGGACTCAAGTGCTGTGAGTCCTATTTGCAAGGCACATCAGCTAATCTTTACAGGAGTGCTATCCAATCCTTTGGTAACATTGCAAGAAAACCTATGGCACAGTTCCCACTATACACTTTTTAACTGAAAGCTTTTTCACATTACACAGCTATGGAAAAAATGCATACTAACGCATAATAAAACACACTAACGCATACCAATGCATGAAATGTAAAAGGGCCCTAATAGTCCCCCAGATAAAGTTAGGGTGTCACTATAGGCTCCATTATATATTGCGGCTATACTGTAAAATTTGGGGGCCAAGCTGCCCCATACATAGTGGATGCCCCATGAACACCTGCCATATATTGGGCAGCGTGGGTGCCCAAATTTCACAGCATAGCCGCAATTTATAATGGCACCTACAGTGGCTTCCAAGTTTTTGCCAATAAGGGGCACCGAAATTTCCCGTTCCAATTTCAACACCCTATTCACATTTCAAAAAAAAACTTTTAATTGGTTTTGGGTTTTAACATGGACATCACTGTCCTGATTTTGACACGGCAAATGCTGCATACCATTTGGAGTGCAATATATGGGCACCAAAGTATATTAAAACTATGTTGTCCTGTACAAGCTTAACAGTCAGAAACTGTGCTATAACAAGGAACTTTTACATCTATCCAAACTAAAAGTAATATACATTATAGTGGCAGCTTATGTTAATTCTAAAGTTTATATTCACCTAAAGTAAAAAAATTTAATAAGGCAATAAAAACAGTATACTTTCCAGTCATTTATTGCAGCTATATGAGATTTACCTAAACAAGGCAGTTTCGTGCAACTTAAATAGATATATCAATCCCAGAGATTAGCTCACACTATTTACTCTCCAGGTCCCACACACACAAATTAGGTCAAATAGTTATGATTTTACAGTCTTAGCACACTCAGTTCAATCTGGGTGCAGCAAGACTGAATGACTGAACGTCCAAACATACAGGACATCATTTTGCATATGAATTGATGAGCACTGTGCTCCTCTCTTCAGCGTGCCCTCAGCACAAAAAATATGTATGCCCTCCTCTACACAATGTTATACTTCTCTACCCCTCTAATATTCCTCTAAAGATATGGGACAAAACACACATAGCATAACTCCATTATTACTGGATACCACCACCACACTGCAAAAATGTGCCTCAGAGCTTCTTCACTTCCTTCTCCGCCTTCTACTTCCACTTGAAACGCATGAGGCTCACCCCCATAGTTGTCATCAGCACATAACAGCTAGTAGTACTTATAATACTCCTTTTCACAAAGCATGGGGGGGGGGGGGAGATGGGGGGTTATAATTCCTCACAATGGTCTCCCTTTAGCTCCCCAACCATTCACCTACACTAAAGTCCATGACACACATGCCACCAGTAGTGCAGATTAAAAATGCCACCCTTTCCCTACATGGGAGACCCAACCTTACATTATAACACTCGTGTGATCTATTGCTTTCATTTTTATACCCTAACAGAAACTCACTGATCACCTTATCTTCCTTGCAAAGAAGTGCTAAAATGCTCATTATGCAATCTCATACACAGCAATTGATCATAAATGACCTTAATACCCACGGTTATTCAAATAACTCATACTAATATTCTCATACAAATTTCACGATAACCCCAACCTGTTTGAACATACTAAACCCATTCTTAGACATATCACTAATAAAGTCTCAAACCAGTGACATAGTTCCATCTCACTATGCTCATGATTTATCACCAGTACCACTTCTGCACTCTCCATCCTTTCACATGCTAACCCATTAATACCAAAATGACTTAACTTTACTACAACTAAGTAATTGTGTTCATGTGCAAATAACACTTAAAGTGCAAATATACCAAATAATTTTACAGCCACCATTATCTGTACTGCATTCTGTAATACAATACACATTAAAGAGACTCTGAAGTCTTCAAAAAAAAACCTGTTTTTACTTCAGTATCTTCATTAGCACTAATGCCCTACCTAAAACGTAGCATCCCCGCGGCTGAAATCGCTATTAATCACCCTAACTCCTGTGGCAAAAATCCACAACTTTCCAGGCCGTGGATTTTGCTGCCCAGGGAGGCAGAGCTTTGGGTTGTAGCTCTGCCTCTATGTGCATCAATCAGCGCTGATCGCCACCTCTCCCCGGCCCTCTCATTGAAAAAAGACTGAGAGGGGCAGGAGGAGGTGGCGATCAGGCAGATTGACAGGGTAGAGGCAGAGCTACAGCCCAAAGCTCTGCCTCTACAAGGAAGCACTGCCCAATTTTCCCTAATGAAGATACTGAAGTAAAAATGTTTTTTTTTTGGAGACTTCAGTGTCTCTTTAAATGTTCATCACACACATACCACCTAAACCCAGAAAATCTACATACCAGGGAAAAAAATTCATAGTGCATAGTCTTGCAATTCACCAGATCCATACCTCATTCTAGTACTTTGGACAATATGCTTCAAATGAGAGTGTCCTTCCTGATTTCTAGAGGGGAAGCCAAAAACATCAGTGGACACTGGGACACCTTCTAGATTTTTATCAGGAACAATCAGAAATCATCATTTCAGCAGAGGAAAGTTTGAAGTGTGTTCATAGCTTTAGAAGTGAATTTTAATATTAAAGCTTTGTGTGTATATTTTGTGCAATTTGATTGATTCTTGCAGTATGTGGGTGGTCGGGACTGCATCTGAGGAGAATCTAAAGTGTGTATGGCAGCTACATCTGGGCCGATGGATCATTTTGTTCTTGTGCAGGCTAGACTACTGTCCTCATGTTCCATGATGTTAAGTTGTATACAGACCCATTGTCCACCCCTCTCCATAGCAGCATAACGTCTCACTACTGACACATCTTTACGGCACCCGGCCCCAAACTGACACCTGATTAATCAAGTCCTAACAGTCCTTGCATGTACATATGTGGCTTTAGTCTGGATCAGAATTGTGAAAATTAACAAAAGCAAATGGCAGCCAGGAAAGTAATATTTTATAAAGGGTGTCAGCTGTTGTACACCTTTTATTATTTCTCTAAATTAGGAGCATTTCACTATAATTTATATTTTTGATTGCTGCCCAGAGTTCACATTCAGACATGCTAAACCATCCTTCAGTACTCATGTTTAAAATTTGTTTGTCCATTTCCTTTTCAGCTCACCAAAGCAGAAATTCTGAGAACAATTCTTGAACATTTCAAAAAGAGTTTCAATTAAAAATAATAATTTAGTTACGTTTATATTTTTTGTATATTTTTTAAATTAAATATAGTACTATGCACTTAAAGGAAAACAGAGCAGAAATGAAAGTAACATACAATTATTTGTATGCATAAATACATAATAGGATTACACCACACTTAGCTCCTGGCAAAAGCTCTTGAGAATGTATATTGCAAAAAGGATTCAAGATAAATTAAAGCACAAGTAGGCAAACAAGAGCATGACATTTTCAAACATCAGTAGCCATGCCCTTTCCTTAATTACAAGCTGGTAACTTAATGTACTTGCAATTATGTGAACGTAATAATACTCAGAAGTACAATACAGATGGTTGAGACATTCTACAACAAAAGCTTGAAGACAGCAAACAAAGTTCCAAACGGGTGAGGTGTAATTAATTAAGGAATCCCATACTAAGCTAAGAGAAACAGACCGAAATTAATATGTAGGACTATATATTACCATGTTTTTAAAAAAATAAATAAACACTGCTTTTCCTGTTGTCATGTAATCCTCAACCTTTAAAGGGGAACTTTATCTTGAAGAAAAAAAGATGACAAAAAATCACCAGAAATATAGATGAGGTTTGTTCTTTTTTCCAATTTTATGTTATACATAACTGTACATTTGAATCTCAGAAAGCTTACAACTTCTAAAATTATCAATAAGCTCAAATTGTTCTTCTTTGCAGCTCTGTGATGTGATATGAATACTGACTATATGTGTACTGACACTTTTGCACTTTATGTATAGCACCCCTAACAAAGCCTCCAGGCTCCAAGTAAGGAGGTAAAACATGGTGGGTTTTGAAAGTGTGGGGAGTGGGTTTTGACTCTTGTATATATATTTTTAAACAAACCTAAACATTTTTTTTATATTAGTTAAACAAAGTTAAGAAACTAATAATGCATATTTAAAGTACACACGTCCCCCCATTGCACTCCTGTCGCCGGAAGCATGCTGTGCCTGCAGGTAGACTAGGGCGAGCAGCCGAGCCACACATGGGCAGTTCCCCCAACTGAATGGATTACCAGATCGCCTAGTGAAGGATACAGGTGGCCTGGAAGGACTGCGTGGGACCGATGAGCCTGAGGAGAGGAGGGCTGGAGGAAGCCTCAGGTATGTATATATGTATATATATATATATATATATATATATATATATATATATATATATATATATATATATATATATATATATATATATATATATATATATATATATATATATATATATATATACTAGCTGGTCGCCCGGTATTGCCCGGGTATGTAAATGGCTAGTGTTAGCTCTGCCCACTTTTTCTAATCCTAACACACAATTACTCAAGGATGACCTAGTTTGTGAGCTTTGCGGTCTTTGACATCAATAATTGGCATTGAAATGAAATAAATCTAATTGGCTGTGGCTCCACTCCTTTGAAAATCAATAGGTGAATTTTGATTAGCTTTTGTAGGCTCCACCCCCTTTTCTGAATATATTAATCCCAGTCACCCAGTGACCAACTGTGCAAAGTTTAAGAACCTTGCTATTGACAGTGTAAGAAATACAAAAGTTTGCTTTCTTAAAACAGAAGGAATTTGCGATAATTCAGGTTGGAGTGAGCTTAAAATGTCGCCCAGTGCATCTCTGTTGAATATATGCAAATTAACCACTGTTACCCTTAAAAGCTAAACACTCTTCCAGAACTGCTAGAATGCAATGATGTGCCAGTTTGTTAATTTGTACAGAGCCATAATAATCCAACATGCATACAGACTGTTTTGGATTGTTTGATCCTCATCAGCGCATGCCATGCATTAATTTGGCTCTATGCAGTAGGGCTTGTAACACCGAGAGATACAGACTAACCAGCAAGTTCATGGTGACCCAGAACTCATTGGAGTGTGTAAGGGACTACAATGGTCCTAAAAGCCCCTTTACTAAGATGTTAAGAAAAACTAAAGTTTGCTTTCTTTAAACAGAAAGAATTTGCAATAATTCAGGTTGGAGTGAGCTTGAGATGTCTCCCAGGGCATCACTGCAGAATATATGCAAATTAACCATTGTGCCCTTAGAAGCTAAACACACCTCCAGTGTAACAATGTAAGAATGGCTGCAGTTTACATTTTCCAGTGAAATTTGTATGTGTCTCCACCCCCTTTTTGGTTGTGGGAATAAAAAGTATCCTATACTTTATTACAGGTAATGTACTATGTGTGTGCCAAATTTAAGTTTACATTCTAGCAGTGAAATTTGTATTTTTCTCCACCCACTGATGTCCTAATGTTTCCCAGGTATGTATTTGGCTGCTGTTGGCTGTGGCCACTTTTTCTAACCCTAACACACAATTGTCAATAGTCAATTGCCAAGTTTGTGAGATTTGTGGTCTTTGGCATTAATAATTTCCATTGAAATGAAACACATCTGATTCGCTGTTTGTGGCCCCACCCCTTTTCTAAATATTTAACCCCAGTCACCCAATGATCAACTGTACCAGGTTTGAGGCTTGTGCCATTAACAGTGCAAAAATGGCAGCAATTAAATATTTGCCTTGAAAATCAATAGGTGAATTGTGATTGTTTTTTGTAGGCTCCACCCACTTTTCTGAATATTAATCCCAGTCACCCAGTGACCAACTGTGCAAAGTTTTAGAACCCTACAATTAATAGTGTAAGAATGGCTGCAGTTTACATTTTGTCAGTGAAATTTGTGTTTGTCTCCGCCCACTGATGACTTGGCATTGCCCGATTATGTATTTGGCTGGTGTTGGCTGCGCCCACTTTTCCTAACCCTAACTCTAACACACAATTACTCAATTACTCAATGACTAAGTTTGTGACCTTTGCGGTCTTTGGCATCAATAACCTGCATTAAAATGAAACAAATCAGATTAGCTATTTGGGGCTCCACCCCTTATATAAATTTAAACCCCAGTCACGCAATGATCAACTGTACCAGGTTTGAGTCTTGTGCCATTAACAGTGCAAGAATGGCAGCAATGAAATATTCCCCTGAAAAATCAATAGGTAATTTCGATTGTTTTTTGTAGGCTCCACCCACTTTTATGAATATTAATCCCAGTCACCCAGTAACCAACTGTGCAAAGTTTGAGAACCCTACCATTAACAGTGTAAGAATGGCTGCTGTTTACATTTTCCCAGTAAAATTTGTATTTGTCTCCACCCACTTATGACCCTGCGTTGCCCCCTTATGTATTTGGCTGGTGTTGGCTGTGCCCACTTTCCTAACCCTAACACACAATTAATCAATTACTCAATTACCAGGTTTGTGAGCTTTGCGGTGTTTGGCAACAATAATTTGCATTGGAATGAAATAAATCTGATTGTCTATTTGTGGCTCCACCCCCTTTCTGAAATTGAACCCCAGTCACCCAATGATCAACTATACCAGGTTTGAGGCTTGTGCCACTAACAGTGCAAGAATAGCAGGTTTGAGGCTTGTGCCATTAACAGTGCAAGAATGGCAGATATATTCCCCTTGAAAATTGACCAACTGTGCAAAGTTTGAGAACCCTACCATTAACAGTGTAAGAAAAACAAAAGTTTGCTTTCTTAACACAAAAAGAATGTGTGATAATTCAGGTTGGAGTGAGCTTGAGATGTCTCCCAGTGCATCACTGCTGAATATATGCAAATTAACCATTGTTACCCTTAGATGCTAAACACACTTCCAGAACCGCTGGAATGCAATGATGTGTCAGCTTGTTAATTTGTACAGAGCCATAATAATCCAACTTGCATACAGACTGTTTTGGATTGTTTGATCCTCATCAGTGCATGGCAGGGATTAATTTGGCTCTATGCAGTAGGGCTTCTAACACCGAGAGATACAGACTAACCAGCAAACTCATGGTGACCCAGAACTCATTAGAGTGTGTAAGGGACTACAATAGTCCTAAAAGCCCCCTTACTAAGATGTTAAGAAAAACAAAAGTTTGCTTTCTTAAAACAGAAAGAATTTGCGATAATTCAGGTTGGAGTGAGCTTGAGATGTCTCCCAGGGCATCACTGCTGAATATATGCAAATTAACCATTCTACCCTTAGAAGCTAAACACACCTCCAGTGTAACAGTGTAAGAATGTCTGCAGTTTACATTTTCCAGTGAAATTTGAATTTGTCTCTTTTTGGTTATGGGAATAAAAAGTATCCTATACTTTATTCCAGGTAATGTACTATGTGTGTGCCAAATTTCATTCAAATCCGTTCAGCCGTTTTTGCGTGATCGAGTAACAAACATCCAAACATCCAAACATCCGAACTTTCCCATTTATTATATTAGTAGGATTAGTAGGATTATCAATATATATAATTATCAATCTCAGGTTTCCTTTAAGGTATTTTAACTGTGCAATATGTTGCAAACTGTGCAATATGCAATATCGTAAAAAATTACACATAGTTAGATGATATGATAGGTACAGAATGGAAATTAGGCATGCCATGTGGTATGATCTCATATGATCTATTGCATAATGAACTTAGCAATTTTACAGTCAACAAAGCAATGACTAACACATCCTGTGATCTCATAATCACAAAAATATAATTGCCATTTTACTAAGGAATGAAAATAATCTGCTTGGAAACCTAATTTGTGCAATAAGCATACACCCACAAAGGCATTCATCTATACTGACATCAATTTCCTCTTTGCATGTACTTTGCATGTAGCTCTCGCATAACTTAGCTGATATCCCTACTTAATCATTGTTGGCGGGGAAAAATGTGTGTGTTTGTATATATATATATATATATATATATATATATATATATATATATATATACCTGTTTTGCAACAAAATATCTCTTTTGTTAAGAGTTCATAAATTATAAATATCTTTAAAAAGAGCATTACGGACGAATGTAGAGAAGAGCCAAGCAGGTTTTCTAGCAAGTAACGTACATTGAGGAAGAGGAGGGGGGTATTTTCACGGGCATATAACTTCCATCCAACTCCTGTTACTAGAAATATTTATTTTGGCCAATTTCTCAGGTTTGCCAAAAATTGTAGCTCAGATGTGGAGAAGGAGGCATTATCATAAAAAGTATGCTTTCGCATCACGTTTATAACCTCTGGTTACTGGATACCGCTTATAATAGATACCTTGATTGCTCCTAGATCTGCTGTCATGAGAGAAAGTAAAGCCTGGTACACACCTTCAACATTGATTGGCCAATTACTGACCAATTTTACCACCTCCATCATGTAGTATGAGAGCAAACAGATTTTGAATAATATGAGAGCAGATTGTGTAGGTAAACTCTCATGCTACATGGAGTTGGTAAAATTGTTCAGAGATTGGCCAATCAAAGTTAAAGATATGTAGCAGGCTTTAGAACCAAGAATACATATCCTGCTATTTAGAAAGACTTGGTTATGAACACACATTTATTTATTGTATTTATAAAGCGCCAACATATTATGCAGCACTGACTAAGGGTGCATACACACATCCAATTTTTATTGGCCAATCATTGACCAATTTTACCATCTTAATCTAGTATGAGAAATTATAAAATTGGTTAATCATTGGCAAATTGAAAGTAGATGTGTGTATGCACCCTACGATTTTGTCCAGATATGGTCATGTGCTGCAACAGGACCCAGTTCTCTCTACTTTTGCTACAATCATGCCAAAAATAGTTTTGAGGCATTCACACTTTGGGAGACATGATCCCTTCAGTCATTTTGCTGCATCCAAGTTTGCACTACATCATCAGAAATGTAGTATGTATTTAGGTGGCAGTTAAAATTCTTGCACCCTAATAGGAGGCACAGTGATGCATGGGATAGAACTCGTCTGCAGTGCTAGATCACTGGTTTAAAAATGGTCCAGGACTCTATCTGCACAGAGTTTCAGGACTCCAGGCAGATTCCTGAATTTTTAAGGCCGCTGCTAGCCTGCCTAATTTTTCTGCCTGCACTGCAGCTGCAACAACAAAACAAAATGCATGTACATGTGTCAATTCCCCTTCATGAACATTACCTTGCCGCGGTGAAGGGGCTTGCGTATCACAATGAAGCAATGACCGCCGGCTATATGAATGTCTCGAGGGGGCACACCCAAGATAATAAGGTTGTTGTTTCATTGTGGACAGACCAAATTCGATCAGCTGGACAGTAACTGTTCTGTCATTGAGGTACCTCAGCCCGGCAACCATATGGGCTTGAAAACCGCCACAGCCTGCACTCTTGCCATGGTGCGCACTAGTTCAGCACGACCGTCACTACACAAACAGCTGTGTGCGGTGCGTTACACAGTGAGTTTGGTCTGTCTGTATGAAGCAGTACACTAATTTCACTACCTGATTGATGTGTACACATGCAAGATGTTTTAAAGCACTTTAGGCCTCCAATTTAGCATGCAATGTGATTTCTGCCCTTAAAATGCTGCTGTGCGTCAAATCCAGATTTTTCCTGGGGAATTTTGCCGTGTATCCCACTCTTCCATGCAAAAACTCAGATGTTAGACCCTTTGAAACCTCTTTTCCATCACTTTTGTGGCCAGCATAAATGTTTCTAGTTTCCAAAATTCGCCTCCTCATTGAAGTCTATTGCAGTTCGAAAAGTTTGTGCAAACCGAACTTTTTGCACAGGTTCGCGTTTGAGGTTCGCAAACCTAAAATCGGAGGTTCGAGCCATCTCTAATCACCACACATTGTTCAGTTTGAAGATATACACCCCGACATCCAGTGTACAGTAATTGTCTGGGAATTGCGCATGCAAAACAGAACTTTACATGTTTGTTTATCTTAAAGCGTACCCAAGGCGACATGTGACACAATTATATAAATATGTATATGTGCAGTGCAAAACATCTTAAAAGCTTATTTTTTTTTATTTTGCTGCCTGAGGGGGTTAATTTTCAGGCATGCAAGTGACAGCTTCTGTCTTGTTGGTACCTTGTTGGGAATATAGTAAACCATTACCTCATGCAAATTACAGCCATACACGTTTTCCTGCCAGAATACAACTTTTGAAGGCAGGGGGAAGATAGACAAAGGTCAATGATACAAGTATTTTAACTCTGGGACACTTATTAGCCATCGAGCAAAGACAAATGAACATTGAATGTAGTTTGTAAATGTTTAAATTTAATATAAAACCATGGGAAATACAAAGAAAAGGTAATTTTTAGAAGCAGGAGGATAAATACTATTGTTTATCTCATCAGTTTATTTTCACCTCAGGTGCACTTTAAGTCTCCTAGCTTGTGGTTATTTATTCATCAACTCACATTGCTCAATTCAGCAATACTGTTAACTACAGGTCACTTCAAACCAGAACATTTGCCTTGGCTATCCAATTTCACCCTGTCAGTACATTTGCATATTTTATCTTGCCATTTGTTAGAAATCTCCAATCATGATCCTCTACTGCTGTTATGTACAATCAGAATGAACCTCTAATAATGTTTATTATTTTGGCTTCTCTCACATGCTACCACCCAGCTGTGGGTTTACTATAGTGCCAGCATTTTATTGTTTGCATTGTATATGTTTTATATTTCAACTATACAGCTAGATGTTTTTGAATAAAGATGTGTGTTTATGTGTGTTATAATTCTGATCATCCCTGCTGTTCATTTTTATGTGTTTCACTCTTTATTGTTTGAGCCCCAGTGAGGATCACACAACATGTACACAGCACAATTTAAAGTTTCTTCACACATAAAAAAATAATGCCGTGACAAAGTACAAGAGAAAACAGTAATATCATACAGTGAAGAGATTGATGAATCACACTGAGGCCAATAAATGAATTATTTATAGTTATTTCTATTTTTTTTACTTTGTGAGCTCTAGGCCACTGATAAAAAATAAAGCTGGAAAAAATAGATCATGTTTTTGTTCTGTCGTCCACCATCAATGAATGCCTGAAGCCAATGTAGCATAGTGTTCTAAGATGTTGAATCAATGCATTGTACCTATAAATGGGATATAAGTGTATGTAAATATGAGAGAGTAGCAATATAGTCTGTTTTGCTATTTCTTATCTCATTTGTTACAATGGTGTAATTCTGGTCTTGAATGCTAGCTATATAATTTATATTTCAAATGAATGTAGTAAAATGCTGTAGAAAAAGTAATGTTGTGTCTCTGATAAAAACACAAAAAATAGTTTAACATATATATTCAAGGGATTTATAAAAATGTTAAATCTGAAATTGGAAATGAGCCCATGGTAATTCTTTTACCACAACTTGCTGCAATTTTTTTGTGTTTTGTAAAAAATAGAGGAGAAATACGATCTAAATGTTAACTTATAGTAGGGAGTCTACCTCCCCCGAGCCTTGAGAAAATAACAATGACTGCTTAGTGTATATAGCATCATGTGGTGCTATTGTCAATGAAAAACAAGTAAAGAAGATGCAAAAAAGAAAATATGATGGTTACGTAATGCTCAATATACGTTTGTGCTCACACTTGTGTTATAGATAACATTCTTCCTTTTTAATCAACTATTGACTTTTAAAAAGTTGACCAGGTTAACGTTGCAAAAAAAAAAGAAGAAAAATCCATATATCCTGCCATGTCAATTCCCACCACTTTTTAACTAATAATAGTTCTTAGATCTTAAAAACAGTTTAACCCCATGAAATCTTTGTCACAGTGGTTGCACATGTAGTGGTACAGTATAACGGTCAGTAGCTATAGCAGAAGACAACACTGTAAGCTTTAGGTGTCTGCTGGAGCAAAGAACATGACATTTCAAACCAAAATTGGGCTATTTAAGCACTAGAATTGGTGTTCTGTTTATAGAGGTCTAGTTTGCTAAAAAAAAAAAAAAAATGAAAAATTCTCATGTCCTCAGTAATTAGGTCCTGTCCTGTATTTTTTTAATGAAGTTAGTAATTTTTTTTCACTATAGTATCTGGACAATCTACAGTTGTTGTGTACTGCTAGATTCATAACACTTAGGCAATTTGTTTTGTTAAAGGGTTTGATCAACTAATAGAAAAATAGCAAAAAGCTTAATTTAGTAATCAAAAAGAAAAATAGTATAAGGTAATTTAAGTTTGCTTAAGCTTTACAGTTAACATGCAATGCTTGAAGAACTATGTTCAAAAATTGAAGGTACACAGTTTAAAGAGGCACCACAATAAGATTCAGTAATACATTATTCAGACTACCCAATTTTACATAAAGTATCTTTGTTCCAGCATCATAAAAATGTCCTACATCTATTTATGAATGTATATTAGTATTTAACCCCACCCTCAGAGTGATGTCAAGCCTATGCTATGATATTACACAGCCTTCTGCCTCAGTGCACTCTGGGAGACCTGGGGCTATATGCAATTCTTCAATTTATTTATTAATGACCTAGTAGATGCAGTAGTGAGCAATGTTGCTATTTTTGCAGATGATACAAAATTGTGCAGAATCATCAACTCTCAGAAAGATAGTGTCATATTGCAACAGGATCTGGATAGGATGGCTATATGGGCACATACATGGCAGATGAAATTCAACGTTGACAAATGTAAAGTCATGCATTTTGGACGTACTAATGGACTAGCACCATGCAAAATAAATGGGATACAGTTGGGGACATCAAACTTGGAGAAGGACTTAGGAGTACTCATTGACAACAAGTTAAATAATCGTACTCAATGCCAAGCAGCTGCAGCTAAAGCTAACAAAATTTTGGGATGCAATAAAAGGGAAATAAAAACTCGAGATGCGAGCATAATATTGCCCCTGTTTAACTCTCTAGTAAGGCCACATCTGGAATATGGAATTCAGTTCTGGGCACCACATTACAAAAAAGATATTGCAGTTTTAGAGCAGGTGCAGAGACGAGCAACAAAATTGATACGTGGGATGGAAGGTCTCACTTATCAAGAAAGGTTAGATAAACTGGGTTTATTTAGTCTAGAGAAAAGACGCCTTAGAGGGGATCTAATTAACATGTATAAATACATCAGAGGGCAATATAATAGCTTGGCGGATGAGCTTTTTGTCCCTAGGCCTTCTCAAAGGACTAGAGGACATGATCTGCGCATGGAGGAAAAACGTTTTAGCCATTTATTTAGGAAAGGGTTCTTTACAGTAAGAGTGATTAAGATGTGGAATGCATTGCCACAGGAAGTCGTTATGGCAAACTCTATACCTGCATTTAAAGGGGGCTTAGATGCTTTTCTTTGCGCTGAAAGACATCCATTACTACAATTACTAGGTAATGCCTAATGATGTTGATCCAGGGATTTTATCTGATTGCCATCTGGAGTCGGGAAGGAATTTTTCCCTTTAGGGGCTAATTGGACCATGCCTTGTAAGGGTTTTTTCGCCTTCCTCTGGATCAACAGGGATATGTGAGGGAGCAGGCTGGTGTTGTACTTTATACTGGTTGAACTCGATGGACGTATGTCTTTTTTCAACCAAAATAACTATGTAACTATGTAACTATGATATAAGAAGCTTAAAACATGCGAGGTCCAGTTTCACCTCAGCGATGTACTTGCGTAAAGGAGCATAACTCAGGCGAATACTAGGTATTTGCTGAGCGATGCTCCTGTGTAGTGAGCGATGTGGAGCGAGGTATTAGTGCCGGGGAGCTGTCCTTCAGCACCACAGCACTGCAGCCTCACTCCCCCGCGTGCATAGTCGCAAGAGCCAGACTTTGCTCTTACCCGCCACCCGTCACCTCCTGCCGCTCGTCGCTACCGCTGGACCCGCTAGGACCTTCTGAAAAAAACATACCTCCATCGTTCCCGTCTCCCTGCATGTCCCACTCCGCTCCTCCGCTCATTCTTCCTCCATCTCTGTGCATTCTCGAAGCCCGGTAAAGCATCTTTGAGTCTCCCGCCGGGGCTCCCCATTCATCCACTAGGTGGCCCTGAGAATCATCCTGATTCTCATTGGTCTAATTGGAATCAGGATGATTCTCATTGGGCCACCTAGTGGATGAATGGGGAGCCCTGGAGGGAGACTTAACGATGCTTTGCCGGGCTCCGAGAATGCACAGAGATGGAGGAAGAATGAGCGGAGGAGCGGCGTGAGACATGCGGCGAGATGGGAATGATGGAGGTATGTTTTTGTTACATTTTAAATAGGTAAGGAGTCAAAACTGACTCCTTTACCTATGTAAATCCCTGGCATCTGGGGTGTCCTTAGTAAAGGAGGCTCCCAGATGCCAAAAACAGCTTGCCGACACCGACAATAGGTCTTTTTGCCTGCTCAGAGCAGGTGAAACGTTAATGTCAATGTTTGGAGGGAAGCACCGCTTCCCAGTAGGTGAAAACTGCAATTGCATAGGGGGCAAGGAACTCACTGGGCAATTATATCACCCAAGCGAGTTATTTTCCGCCCCAGGGGGTGGTAAATGCAATTGCATTGGGCGACCTTACTGATGCCTAATTTAAGAACTCACCAGCACTTATCGCTGGCGAGTTTGGTAATTGCACAGGGCCGAGGTGTTATTTCTACTCGATTATAAACACACAGAACAAATAATATCACACAGTGATTCACCTTGCCAGCAGTAAATATGTTGCTACCTGTGAACAATTTAAGAAAGTAAGTCAGGAAAAGGTTTTACAATAGGCAACCACTGACCTAATCATTTATAAATATTGTAAAAGCTAAGCAAATGTATTCATTGAGTGATATTCAGTGAAGATTCTCATTAAAGTATTGAATATCAACTGAAAAAATCTGTATCCTTCCAGCAACCAATTAAAATACACCAGCAACACTAAACAAAAAATATTAAGGAAGATTTTGTTTGTATTATTCTAAATTCTTTGTGTATTGGTCAGGTTTAAGTGAAATTGCTATACTGAATTAACATAGAATCATTTTACTCTAGCCTTTGCCATCCATGATCAGATCATGCTACTGACTGCTACTGCTACCTAAACATGTTAATTGAAAATAGTTTCCCCTCTTTCTGTTCAATATTATATTTACTTGATTTTTATTTCTTTGCTTTTCTTTTTTTTTTTTTGGGGGGGGGTGACTCACTTATGAATATATAACCCAAAGCATAGAGCAGTAAGTAGCATGCAACACATTCTATAATATAATTCTCCTTAGTTACAAAACATATCATTCTAAATGAATCAAAATCACTGCACAAATGACACACTGCCTGATCAATATAAGTTTATTACTTTAATTAAATGAAAAAATGAATTTCAAGTTTATTTTTATTGAGCACCAGTTTATACTTGTTTATGTATGTCTTCAAAATACAGTAGAAAAACACCATCAACTATTATATCATAAAAAAATAATCAATTTACTATAATGTAGGCATAACATTTATAGAATGTGCAATAGAGAGAGATGTAATTTAGGTAAAGTAGCAATCATTCTAATCAAATTTGCATAGTGTGCAATTCAGGGTAGTTTGTTATCATTTTGAGTGATTTTGCTTCCTGTACTAAATAAGCACAGTTTAGATGTTTGCTTTATGGGAAGCATTTAAAGCTTGACATATTGATGGAATATTACATTTCAGCCATTTCATTACTTCTCTGCCGGGATGTCCTGTTAATTATCAATCTGGCCATCTACTTAATAACATTGGATGGCACACATTTGTTCGGAACAGGTTTGAAGACATGGCAAGTTTAATATAGCAAAATAAACTTAAATTAACATATTTTAATTTTAAGACTGCAAACACAGAGAAAACTTTTCAAAGGGCAAATAAATGTCTGATAATGTTCTGGAAAAACATAAAGGGAAACAAATTAATGCCTATATTTCTTCATCCTCATACCTCATACAAAACCAGTTCTCTAGGACTACTAACACAACTTTTATAGGGGCAGCTGAAGGCGATAAATGCCTCTTAGTTGCTCTGGTGCACTCACTAGCATATAGGTAATGCTCGGTATGGGAATTTGGGAGATGACCGTCTAATGGTGTCACATCTGAGCATGGTTACTGCCAGATTCAGATATTTCATGAGGTGGTTTCTTGCTGCTGAAAACTGCACCATGTGTCAAAAGATGACATGGAGCTAGAGGGTGCAAATGCTACCATACAGCTGCAATATGCTGCAGCCAAAAGACAGTCAGAGTTAAAGCCATACCGGGGGGGCAATTCCTTAGGGCCAGACGTATTTGCACTAAAGAGGAAGATTATAGCCATGCCAGTTGGGCCATAGGATTGAAGTTTGAACAGAAAGGGTACAATGCTGCTAGAATTGAGAAGGTTAGACAAGAGGTGTCAGCCATAGACAGATCTACCCTATTGCACAGAGGGGCTGGGGAGAAAGAGACCAAGGGGATACTGGTTGTCACGAGTTTTGGTAAAAACACTGAATTGATCAAAAAGTCTATTTGTAGATTCTGGCCCCTGTTGAGTACGGATAAAGAGTTAGGGCCACTTTTTAAAGAGGAACCTGTTTTCGCTATTAGGAGAGGTAAAACAATCCAAGATAGTGTGAGGCACACTGACACTGCTCCCACACAAAGGGTGTTGAGCACAGGTAAAGCGGGGATGTACCCATGCCTTAATTGCAATGTGTGCAATGGCATCATTAAAGGTGAGGCTGTGTGTCACCCTCATACTGGTCTTAAAATCACCATTAAAGGGAGACACTACTGCGTCACACCCTGGGTTATCTATGGGCTTAAATGCCCATGTGGGCTTATGTATGTAGGTTCCGAATTTCGAGTTTGCCATCGGAATTTGGCAGTTCCGAGTAAGCACTCAAAACTCGAAAATTCTGCAATTCCGAGTACCGAATTCGTGTTTACATTGAAGTCAATTGTGCTAAATTCCGTGGTGAATTGTGAAGCCCCCTTACATGCTATCATCACCAAATTTGGCATGTATATTAAGCAGATGAGTAGGAACATGGTAAAAAAAAATTTGTGAAAAGAGCCTATAGTTTTTGAAATAAACGATTTTAAAGTTTCATAGGAAAAATGATTTTTAACCACTTCGCCATATCTGGACGCATATATCCGTCCAGATAGGCAGTGGTGCTGCAGCCGTGTGTTGCGCGCGATCGGGCGCGCGCCCGCGCGCGCCCCCGCTACCTCCCGCTGCCCCCCCGATCAGTGAATGGGAATATAATTCCCATTCACCGATCCAAGTCCCCGGCAGAAATACCGACGCTTTCTCATCAGAGAGCGTGGTATTTCTGCCCCCAGGAAACAACTTCTCTTCATTTTAGTTCCTAGATGCGACATCGTTCGCATCTAGGAACTTTTTGAATGTGGCCATCTTGTGGCCAAATAGTAAACTGCACCCACATACCTGTATTGAATAAAAAATACATTCTTTTACATCTAAAATTGGCTATTTACCTCCCAAACTAAAATTACCCAAATACATTTTTGTATTAAAAAAAATAATAAAAAAAATTACAATTAAAAAAAAAAAACTACATAAATAGTTACCTAAGGGTCTGAACTTTTTAAATATACATGTCAAGAGAGTATCTTATTACATTTTTTAAAATTATAAGCTTGTAAATAGTGATCGACGCAAATTGAAAAAATGCACCTTTATTTCTAAATAAAATATCGGCGCCATAAATTGTGATAGGGACGTAATTTAAATGGTGTAATAAGCGGGATAAATGGGCACATAAAATGCATGGGTTTTAATTACTGTAGCATGTATTAATTTTAAACTATAATGGCTAAAAACTGAGAAATAATGTTTTTTTTCCATTTCTATCTTAATCTTCCTGTTAAAATGTATTTACAGTAAAGTGGCTCTTAGCAAAATGTACTACCTAAAGAAAGCCTAATTAGTGGCGGAAAAAACGAGATATAGATCAATTAATTTTGATAAGAAGCGATAAAGTTATTAGCGAATGAATGGGAGGTGAACATTGCTTGGATGCATAAGATTTTCGAAGCTGTAGGCTGAAGTGGTTAAACTGTGTAAAATGACACTGTTGCAGAGCAGGTTACTGCATTCCGAGTTCTGTATACATATTGTATACATTTCATGAAAACAGACAGCGTGGGGTCCCCCCTCCCAAGCCTCCTTAACCCTTTGTCCCCCATGCAGGCTGGGATAGCCAGAATGCGGAGCCCCGGCCACGTGGGGCTTCGCACCCTGAGCTATACCAGCCCGCATGGTCCATGGTATGGGGGGGCTCTGGAGGAGAGGGGAGGCCAACCTCCCCCTCTCCCCCAGAGCCCTTGTCCAATCCATGGACAAGGGGCTCTTCCCCACCTCCGGTGCCCCAGGAGGAGGTGGGGGCCGCCGACGTCCTGGGGGGTTCATGGTGCCATCCGGGGTTCCCCTTTAACAAGCGGACCCTGGAAGCCACCCCCTCCCCAGGAGAAATGAGTATAGGGGTACACGGTACCCCTTACCCATTTCAGCAGAGTTAAAAAAAGAAATAAAGACCGACAACGAAAAAAGTCCTTTATTGTTCTAAATTAACCAGGGATACTTACCTTGGGATAATCTCACGCCAGTAACCTCAGGAGTGGTCCCACGCCAGTATCCTCTTAGGACATCTCACCACCCTCCCACACTGACGAACTCCCACCACTGAATGGTCACAGTCAGCCTCTGCATCTGTATAGCAGAGGCTGAGAACACGAAAATTTTGCCTTTAAAACAAGAAATTTCGGCAAACAGTGATGCAATCAAAATGGCCACTGGGAAATCCCCGATCGCTGGAGGCCACACTAGAGTGGCGAAACCAGTGATTTTTCACATAGATGGTGGGTCCAGGTGACCAGAGCAGGAGGTGCCCTAATCCCCTGGACCCACCCATTCATGTGAAATAACGCGTATTCTGACACTCTGAGGTGGCCTCCGGGGAATGGGGATTCCCCAGCAGCCATTTTGTTTATGACACTGTTTGCCGAAAATTCTTGTTTTAGCAAACAATTTTCGTGTTTCTAGTTTATGCAATACAGATTGCAGAGGCTGTCTACAGCCATTCATCCCCAGGAGTTCTGCAGGATCGGCAGGTGCGCGGGACCTCCTAAGAGAATAGAGGGGGGCACAGCGCAGGAAGGTGGGAAAGTGGGCACAGAGCGGCGGGGAGGGGGGGAAGCCTCCCCTCCCTCACCTAGGGTCCCCCCCTTGCGCACTCCCCCCCCCCCCCCCACCTCCAGAATTTCAACCAGCAAGCGGAACGGCTTACCGAGAGCGATAGCTCTGTGTGCCGCTGGTCTGGTATTCTGCACTGACACAGTCCAATCACACTCTCGCAGTACTTCCTGTGAGAGCGTAATTGGACAATGCAATGCAGGAGACCAGACCAGCAGCGGCACACAGAGCTCTTCTCTCGGTAAGTGATTCCCGCTCGCTGCCGCTGCTGGCTGCAATTTTGGAGGGGGAGCACGGAAGGTTGACCCTAGGTGAGAGAGGGGGGAAGGCTTCTACTCCTCCCCGCCACTCTGTGCCCACTGCCCCCCCTTCCAGCATGGGGGCCCCCACTAACTGGTGACCTGCCTACCTAAACTGGGGACACCTATAGACCTGGGTATATCTATACTGGGGACACCTATATACCTGCCTACCTAAACTTGGAAACTTGGCAGCGAGCGGGAATCACTTACCGAGAGAAGAGCTCTGTGTGCCGCTGCTGGTCTGGTCTCCTGCATTGCATTGTCCAATTACGCTCACAGGAAGTACTGCGAGAGCGTGATTGGACAGTGTCAGTGCAGAATACCAGACCAGCGGCACACAGAGCTATCGCTCTCGGTAAGCCGTTCCGCTGGCTGGCTGGAATTCTGGAGGTGGGGGGGAGTGCGCAAGGGGGGGCCCTAGGTGAGGGAGGAGAGGCTTCCCCCCCTCCCCACCGCTCTGTGCCCACTTTCCCACCTTCCTGCGCTGTGCCCCCCTCTATCCTCTTAGGAGATCCCGCGCACCTGCCTATCCTGCAGAACTCCTGGGGATGAATGGCTGTAGACAGCCTCTGCAATCTGTATTGCATAAGCTAGAAACACGAAAATTGTTTGCTAAAACAAGAATTTTCGGCAAACAGTGTCATAAACAAAATGGCTGCTGGGGAATCCCCATTCCCCGGAGGCCACCTCAGAGTGTCAGAATACGCGTTATTTCACATGAATGGGTGGGTCCAGGGGATTAGGGCACCTCCTGCTCTGGTCACCTGGACCCACCATCTATGTGAAAAATCACTGGTTTCGCCACTCTAGTGTGGCCTCCAGCGATCAGGGATTTCCCAGTGGCCATTTTGATTGCATCACTGTTTGCCGAAATTTCTTGTTTTAAAGGCAAAATTTTCGTGTTCTCAGCCTCTGCTATACAGATGCAGAGGCTGACTGTGACCATTCAGTGGTGGGAGTTCGTCAGTGTGGGAGGGAGGTGGGATGTCATAAGAGGATACTGGCGTGGGACCACTCCTGAGGTTACTGGCGTGAGATTATTGCAAGGTAAGTATCCCTGGTTAATTTAGAACAATAAAGGACTTTTTTCGTTGTCGTGTTTTTATTTCTTTTTTTTAACTCTGCTGAAATGGGTAAGGGGTACCGTGTACCCCTATACTCATTTCTCCTGGGGAGGGGGCGGCTTCCGGGGTCCGCTTGTTAAAGGGGAACCCCGGATGGCACCATGAACCCCCCAGGACGTCGGCGGCCCCCACCTCCTCCTGGGGCACCGGAGGTGGGGAAGAGCCCCTTGTCCATGGATTGGACATGGGCTCTGGGGGAGAGGGGGAGGTTGGCCGCCCCTCTCCTCCAGAGCCCCCCCATAGCATGGACCATGCGGGCTGGTATAGCTCAGGGTGCGAAGCCCCACGTGGCCGGGACTCCGCATTCTGGCTATCCCAGCCTGCATGGGGGACAAGGGGTTAAGGAGGCTTGGGAGGGGGGACCCCACGCTGTCTGTTTTCATGAAATGTATACAATATGTATACAGAACTCGGAATGCAGTAACCTGCTCTGCAGCAGTGTCATTTTACACAGTTTAAAAAACATTTTTCTTATGAAACTTTGAAATCGATTTGCTCAAAAACTATAAGCTCTTTTCACAAATTTTTTTTTTACCATGTTCCTACTCATCTGCTTAACATACATGCCAAATTTGGTGATGATAGCATGTACGGGGGCTTTACAATTAACCGCAGAAGTTAACACTATTTAATTCAATAGAAATGCACTCGGAACACGAAAATTCGGAACACGAAACTCGGTTTTCGCATGCGGTACACGAAATTTTGACGAAATCGGAATTTAGCTGTTCCGATCAGCCCTACACTAGGCCAGTTAGAACCAGGATACAGGAGCACAAAAGGGCCATCAGCAAATATGCTGAGGGCGAACAGAAAAGTTACGACACCTCGGTTGCGAGGCAGCTGAGATGGTGCGTATTGGAATCTATGTGTCCAACGAATAGAGGAGGTGATACGGAAAAAGTATTAAAACAGAAAGATTCAAGATGGATCCATATGCTGGATGTGGTAGCCCCGAGGGGCATGAACGTGAGATTGCCTCTAAAATGTTTTCTATGATGTTTGAGGCCAATTGCCTCTAAAAGGTTTTTATGATGGTTGGTGCTAATCTTCTGGTTCTAACATTATGTGTAAATTTTAATGTTGCAGATATGTATACATATACACATGTTGCTTATTGCATGTTTTTTTATAGGTGGTCAGTGTCAGTCCATTGATGGAAGTGCCTGGATTACTGTCAGTTATGCCTTTTTTTTTTTTAATTTGATTGGTAGCCATTATGGAGTGCCATGTGACCGTGAAGATGTATTGATGGACATTGCACAATGGGTTAAGAAAATAGGCATGGCCTATCACAGTGGGTGTGGTGGCTTGCCCTAAATGTTTATAATGCTGTATGTACCTTCAGTTGTTGTTATACACCTGAGGAAGGATGTAATATCCAACCGTAACATGTAGTGTACACTTGTTCCAATACAGCAAAGTTCATTGCAGCCATTGGTGTGCCGTCTCTTTTGTTCTATTGAAGAATGGATATATCCTGAAGCCGTAGGAGCAATCCGGCTGAGTCAAGGCACCGGCTTGTTAGAGGTCCAGGGGACCCATCACGTGTGTTCTCTAGGCATCTATTGTGTGTGGTCAAAAGACAGTCAGTTGCTGGAAGATGATTCATACCAACAAGTTGAAATTAAATACTGCTAGTTCTGCTGTCAGTGTTCTTTAACCAGAGAGGAAAAAAGACTGACAATCAATCTATCCATCTGCTCAGTACAGTTGTTTTCAACCTGTTTAGCCTCAATGCCTTACTTTACTGTAACATAAAGGCTTCCTTATGGTGAGGGTACATGAGATTTAAGAGGTGGTGGGGGGGTGGTGGTGAAAGTAGCCCACTTGCAAAACATGCAAAATCAGATTACAATACATCCTGGATGCTTTTCTGGGGTACAGTTATGGCAGTCCTATGCTGTTCCAAAGCACACAGTCCTCTGGGGTGCTGTGCACTGTAATACTGGTGTCATGCTAAATGGATCATTGCATTTACATGGCTGCATTTGTGCAATACCACATCTCTCTGTAACCGAATGCTTGGTGAAACAGTTAAATCAGTCAACAATTACAGAGTCTTTGGATGGTGGCAATTCATTAATATATATAGAGCGATGAAAACAACTGCACCAAATACTACAGTATGTGTGCCAGAATACTAACATCCATGAAATATCAGATACTGACATTGCACAGCAGTCAATGTAATCTTGGCCTTTATCATTTTGACACCAGGGGCCATATTCAATTCACTTTTTCTCCTGAGTTTTCTCCTAGGAGATAAGTTTTCATCAATTTGAAAACACTTTTTTGCACTTTGCAATGGAAAAAATAGCAAACAGTAGGTAAAAAAAATACTGTCAAAATTAAGTTGAGTATTTGTTTGCTTGTTGGTGGTTTGAAAGGCATTTATTTACGAGTTGTGAAAATATGAACTTGGAGAAAAACGCAGGTGAAAAAGGGAATTGCATATGGTCTCAGGTTGGTTAAGAATAAGCTCCTTCCTTATACTGTATATACTCATGCATAACCCTAATTTTTGAGCCCAAAAAAGTGGTCTAAAAGTGGGTGTCTCAACTTATACTCGAGTCACTACTATTTGAATAACCCCCACGGTGCCCCCACTATATGCACAGTGGTGCATCATCTGAGGGAGACCACACACTTGACATTGCCATGGGAGGTCCTAGCTAACCTCATCTTGAGTTGCAGCCTTGGAAGGCATACAGGGACAGTGTCATCTGAGTGGTGAGAATCCTTGCATTCCTATGTCAAGTTTTAGATACATGACCATGTGGCTCTGCATTCCTTGCTTTATCTTTATGCCAGCTTAAACTTTGCAACAGGAGTTATTTGCATGTCTATCTCCATTGCAGGCCTATGTCCTAGCTTATTTTTGCAATCGTCTGAATTTATGCTGATTTTCTAATATATGGTTGTGGTCAGCAACTGCTGTGAGTGGTGTTGTGGTTGTGGCTTCTGCCACCCCCGGCTTATATTCAGGTCAAACATTTTTTCCCTTGATTTTTAAGGTAAAAGTTGGGGGGTCAGCTTATACTCTGATCGGCTTATACTCATAATCTTATTGCTGCTTAGATGAGTTTATTACTAAACATTTTCACTAGTTTCATATTTTTGGGCTTCAAGAGTTTCATTTGTGGCTAGAGTCTTGTAGTGAGTTGCAGGGGAGGGGGGAGATGGAAGGACGGTGTTGCAAGGACATGGAGAAAGTTATTTTACATGGAAATGAAGAAGACATAGGACTTTGTGGTGGGACATGAACAGGGAGTAGCATCAAAAATGTTGGGATTGCATGGTCTGGCTGCAGTGCAAAATAAATTGTTCATTTTTGCCAACACTCACACAGCAATGCAAGACAGCTCCAGCAAGAATGTTAATGATGCTGACTAGAGATGGCCCGAATGATTCGCTGGCGAACGGTTCCCGGCCAACTTCCAGGGTTCGCGATCACGGAGAACCGCAAACTTTACCGGAAGTTCGATTCACCCCCATAGTGCAGCATGAGGGTCAACTTTGACCCTCTACGTCACAGTCAGCAGGCACATAGTAGCCAATCAGGCTACACTCCCTCCTGGAGGCCCTCCCCCCCTCCCCCTTATAAAAGGCAGGCAGCATCAGGCTTTTCACTCACTCGGTTTCCTGCAGTAATTAGAGAAGGGAAAGCTGCTGCAGACTCTCATAGGGAAAGATTAGTTAGGCTCTTGTAGGCTTCTTAGCTTGCTTCTTGCTGATTCTTATTGCTAAAAAAAACACCCCTCAACCGCTCTTTTGAGAGCTAATCTTGTTCTTGTGATCTATTTTTTTGTGTGTGTGTGTGTCCCACTGACACTTGTGTTGCATAGACAGCTTTGGTAATTCCTACTGTGTGTGCCATGGCCACGCCCAGCACATTCATTGACTACCTGTGTGTGTACCGGGTGCACATAGTAATACCCATCACTGCATATACCTACCTTCCTGTTGTTCACAGTGCACCCACCTACCTACGTGAGCTGAGCGCACACAGTGTCACTGTGCCTATCCGGTACCTGTCTGTGTGTGACAAGTGCACATTGTAATACCCACTGCATTTACCTACCAGTTGTTCACCACCCACCTACGTGAGCGCACACAGTGTCACTGTGCCTGTCCGGTACCTGTCTGTGTGTGACAGGTGCACATTATAATACCCACTGCATATACCTACCTGTTGTTTACTGTGCACCCACCCACCTACGTGAGCGCATGTAGTGTCACTGTGCCTGTCCGGTACCTGTCTGTGTGTGACAGGTGCACATTGTAATACCCAGTGCATATACCTACCTGTTGTTCACAGTGCACCCACCCACCTACATGAGCGCACGCAGTGTCACTGTGCCTGTCTGGTACCTGTCTGTGTATGACAGGTGCACATTGTAATATCCACTGCATATTCCTACCTGTTGTTCGCTGTGCACCCACCCACCTACGTGAGTGCACGCAGTGTCACTGTGCCTGTCTGGTACCTGTCTTTGTGTGACAGGTGCACATTGTAATACCAACTGCATATATCTACCTGTTGTTCACTGTGCACCCACCCACCTACGTGAGCGCCTGCAGTGTCACTGTGCCTGTCCGTTACCTGTCTGTGTGTGACAGGGGCACATTGTAATACCCACTGCAAATACATACCTGTTGTTCACTCTGCACCCACCCACTTATGTGAGTGCACACAGTGTGATATACCACTCCATGCATACCTGTTGACTGCACATGTGTGACTGCACATTGTATTCATAGTCAGTGCATACCTTTCACTTCATCCCCCCTATATGGACAAAACGGACAAAACAGGTAGAGGCAGACCCAGAGGAAGGCCACCCAACAGGCCTGTGCGAGGTTTTAATGATGTAATTTTGTGCGGCCCTGGCCCAAAGTACAGTGCTCAGAAAAAGTCACGTCCCATCAACTCCCAAGATTGTCAGGACGTGGTTGACTATTTAACACAGAACACCTCATCTTCTGCAGCCACCAGCGCTACTACAAGCACCACAGCCACTGCATGTGACACTTCGCAGGAGTTAATTGGTGGGGAATTAGTTGATTCACAGCCATTATTGTTACAAACAGATGAAGGCGCCATGCAAGTTACACCACCTCATATGTCTGAGTTAGGCGGCAACACTAAGGACGAAATGTGTGAGGATGAGGATGATGAAGTACCTGCTGTTGGTGCAGTTTTGGAGGTGTCTGAGACAAGCGAAGCTGGGCAGGATGATTATGATGATGACGATGATATGGATACCACGTGGGATCCTAAGAGACACGATGACCAAGGGGACAGTTCAGAGGGGGAGCCAGAGAGGAGTAGGAGGAGACGAGTTGCTGAAAGAAGCAGGGGGAGCTCATCTTCAGAAACAGCTGGTGGCAGTGTCCGGCGCCAGCCAACATGCCCTTCAATGTCAGCTGCTGATGCCACCATAGTGCCATCACCCCAGGGGAGCTCAGCGGTTTGGAAATTTTTTAGTGTGTCATCCATAGATCAGAGCAATGCTATCTGTTCTCTTTGCTTCCAAAAATTGAGCCGTGGAAACGCCAACACCCATGTAGGGAAAACTGCCTTATGAAGGCACCTGCAGAAAAGGCACAAGCTGCAATGGGAAGACCACCTGAGCAAAAGCAGCACACAAAAGCAAAGCCACCCTCCTTCTCCTCTTCCTTCTTCAGGTGCAGCATATTCAGCCGCTTTCTCCCTTGCATCTTCATAGCCACCCTCCTCCACTCTGCCTCTGCCCTTGAGTAGTTCCTGCTCCTCTGCCCACAGCAGCCAGGTGTCCGTGAAGGAAATCTTTTGAGCGGAAGAAGCCAATTTCTGCCAGTCACTCCCTTGCCCGGTTTCTGACAGCTGGCTTGGTGGAACTGTTAGCTCGCCAGCTGTTACCATACCAGCTGGTGGACTCTGAGGCCTTCCGTAAATTTGTGGCCATTGGGACACCGTAGTGGAAGATACCAGGCCGCAATTATTTGTCTAAAAAGGCAATACCAAAACTGTACCGTGAAGTTGAGAGGCAAATGGTGTCATCTCCGGCACACAGCATTGGGTCAAGGATCCACCTGACCACAGATGCCTGGTCTGCCAATTACGGTCAGGGCAGGCCTGGTACATTACTTACACAGCCCATTGGGTCAACCTGGTGACCGGTGGCAAGCAGGGAGTACTTTGCTGTGCAGCGGACCAACTTTTGACACCTCCCCGGCTTGCAGGAAGGCCTCCTGCCACCTCCTCTCCTCTCCTTCTCCTCCTACTCCTCCTGCTACATCCTCTTCGCTATCATCCTCCTCCTCCTCCTTGGCTGAGTGGCAGTTCAACTCTACTGGTGCTGCGATCTACTCTCCAGCTACACAGCCCCAACTCCCCAGGGCCTATGCTGCATGCCAGGTACGACGGTGTCACGCCATCTTAGACATGTCTTGCCTCAAAGCGCAGAGTCACACTGGACCAGCTCTTCTGGCTGCTCTTAACAAACAGGTGGAACATTGGCTGACCCCGCACCAGCTGGAGATCGGCAACGTGGTGTGTGACAATGGCAGCAATCTCATTTCCGATTTAAATTTGGGAAAGCTGACACATGTGTCCTGCTTGGCACATGTGCTGAATCTAGTCATTCAAAGATTTGTGTCAAAGTATCCAGGCTTACAGGACGTCCTGAAGCAGGCCAGGAAGTTGTGTGGGCATTTCAGGTGGTCTTACACGGCCATGGCACGCTTTGCAGACATTCAGCGGAGAAACAACTTGCGAGACGCTTGATATGTGATAGCCCGACTTGCTGGAATTCGACCCTGGTCATGTTCTCTCGCCTGCTAGAACAGGAGAAAGCCATCACCCAGTACCTGTACAATTACAGTAAAAGGACACAATCTGGGGAGATGGGGATGTTCTGGCCCAACAACTGGACACTGATGTGAAATGCATGCAGGCTCATGCGGCCATTTGAGGAGGCGACCAAGCTGGTGAGTCGCAGTGAAGGCACCATCAGCGACTTGATCCTGTACGCTTACTTCCTGGAGCATGCCATGCATAGAGTGGTGGATCAAGCTGTGGAGGAGCGTGAACAGAAACAGTTAAGGGGGAACAGTTGTGGGAGCAATTTTCATCAGAACCAGATGTTTCCTTAACACCTGCGGCAGCACAGAGGGGGGAGGAGGAGGAAGAGTCGTGTGGGGAAGAGGAGTCAGACTCGGATGATGAGGAAGGTGTTTCTTTTGGAGGAGGAGGAGGCGGCGGCAGAAGAACAACCACAGCAGGCATCACAGGGGGTTTGTGCTGCTTGATGTTCCCGTGGCACATGCAGAACAATCTGGCAACTATGCTTTACAATGCGTTTAAGGGTGATGTCACAGCTCAACGGGATAAAGGTACCACTGCCAATAATCCTCCTCCCATGTCCACGCAGGCAAGGACAGGACACTCCAGCGATCTCATGGTGAAGTCAGACATGCGGACATTCTTTAGTCCAAAGCCTCGCCTTAGCCCTTCCGGATTCACCCTCCATCAACGCCTCGACTGGCAGGTAGCCGACTACCTGGCCTTAAGTGTGGATGTAGACACTGTGAGCAGCGATGATTCCTTGGACTACTGGGTGCGCAGCCTTGACCTGTGGCCAGAGCTGTCCCAATTTGCCATCCAACTTCTGTCTTGTTGCCTCAAGCGTCCTGTCAGAAAGGACCTTCAGCGCAGCTGGAGGCATTGTCACTGAGAAGAGAAGTTGCCTAAGTCACAAAAGTGTTCAGCACCTCACCTTTATCAAAATGAATGAGGCATGGATCCTGGAGGGCTACTGCCCGCCCGAAGACTAAGTCAGTCCCCACATACAGCATCTCTGCCTGCATGCCGTGTGACTGCCTGCCCCAAGACTAAGTCACTCCCCACACAGCACCTCTGCCCGCAGGCCGCTTGACTTCTCCGCCACCACCAACAGGGTCCAGGACTCCAGATGGATTCCTGAATTTTTAAGGCCGCTACTAGCATCGGACGCTATACTAATTTTTCTGGTGCTTGTACTTGCTTCATTGTGGACAGACCAAAATTTGATCAGCTGGACAGTCACTGTTGTTCTATCACTGAGCTACCACAGCGCGGCGACCAATGGACTTTAAAACCGACACGGCCTGCACTCTGGCCATGGTGCGCACCAGTCCAGCACGGCCGTCACTACACAAACAGCTGTTTGCGGTGCGATACATAGTGAGTTTGGTGTATCAGTGTGAAGAAGTACTCTAATTTCACTCCCTTATTGATGTACACACATGCAAGATGTTTTAAAGCACTTTAGGCCTGCAATTTAGCATTCAATGTGATATCTGCCCTTAAAACGCTGCTTTGCGACAAATCCAGATTTTTACCCTGGGACTTATCCCACTACGCCATGCCCCCTTCCAGATGTTAGAGCCTTTGAAACATCTTTTCTATCACTTTTGTGGCCAGCATAAATGTTTCTAGTTTTCAAAGTTCGCCTCCTCATCAAAGTCTATTGCGGTTTGCGAAAGTTCGCGCAAATCGAACGTTTGGTGAAGTTTCGCAAACCTGGTTCGCAAACCTAAAATCGGAGGTTCAGGCCATCTCTAATGCTGACCTGACAATGACAAAATAACTCACACATTTAGTGGGAATATCAGATATTACAATGTCTGCGATGCTTGATCTCCTTGCATATTACACACTGCTGTGTTGTGGACTGTAACACACAATCCATTCAGTGTGCATGATTCGGTAGAGATGGCCTGAACGGTTCACCGGCAAACAGTTCCAGGTGAACTTGCGGTGGTTCGCGTTCGCCATGTAAAGCAAACTTTTCCGGAAGTTTGGTTTGCCCCCATAGTGCACCATTAGGGTCAACTTTGACCCTCTACATCACAGTCAGCAGGCACATTGTAGCCAATTACGCTACACTCTCTCCTGGAGCCACTCCCCCCTTATAAAAGGCAGACAGCGCTGGCCATTACACTCACTCATGTGCCTGCATTAGTTATTGAAGGGACAGTTGCTGGCAGACTCTCATAGGGAAAGATTAGTTAGGCTCTTGTAGGCTTGTTAACTTGCTCCTGGCTGATTGTTATTGCTAAAATAGCACCCCTCAAAAGCTCTTTTGAAAGCTAATGTTCTCCTGATGTGTTTTTTTGTGTGTTGCCCACTGACACTGCATTATACAGCCCTATCTGTTGCAGCTGGACCTTGGTAATTGCTATTACTGTGCCAGCCAGGCCCTGCCTAACTATCTATCCTGGGGCACCTACCTATGCCTAACTACTGGGACACCTACTTACCTATACGGCGACACCTACCTATACTGGGTCTCCTACCTATGCCTACCTACCTATACTGGGTCTCCTACCTATGCCTAGCTAACTACTGGGGCATCTACCTATGCCTATCTACCTATACTGGGACACCTACCTATGCCTACCTACCTATACTTTGACTCCTACCTATGTCTAGCTAACTACTGGGACACCTACGTATGCCTATCTACCTATACTGGGGCACCTACCTATGCCTACCTACCTATACTGAGACTCCTACCTATGCCTAGCTAACTACTGGGACTCCTACCTTTGCCTAGCTAACTACTGGGGCACCTACCTATGCCTATCTACCTATACTGGGACACCTACCTATGCCTACCTACCTATACTGGGACTCCTACCTATGCCTAGCTAACTACTGTGACTCCTACCTATGCCTATCTACCTATACTGGGGCACGTATCTATGCCTACCTACATACAAGAAGACAATAAGGTTGTTGCTTCATTGTGGACATACCAAATTTGATCAGCTGGACAGTCACTGTTGTTCTATCATTGAGCTACCACAGCCCGGCGATGATATGGGCTTGAAAACCGCCACGGTCTGCACTCTGGCCATGGTGCGCACCAGTCCAGCACAGCCGTCACTACTATCTGTTTGTGGTGCGTTACACAGTGCGTTTGGTGTGTCAGTGTGAAGCAGTACTCTAATCACACTCCCTGATTGATGTATACACATGCAAGATGTTTTAAAGCACTTTAGGCCTGCAATTTAGCATTCAATGTGATTTCTGCCCTTAAAACGCTGTTTCGCGTCAAATCCAGATGTTTCCCCGGGACTTTTGGCGTCCATCCCACTCATCCATGCAAAAACTCAGATGTTAGACCCCCTGAAACATCTTTTCCATCACTTTTGTGGCCAGCATAAGTGTTTCTAGTTTTCAAAGTTCACCTCCCCATTGAAGTCTATTGCGGTTTGCGAAAGTTCGCGCGAACCGAACCTTTCGCGGAAGTTCGCAAACCCGGTTCGCGAACTGAAAATTGGAGGTTCGGGCCATCTCTATGATTCGGAAGTGTTTGATATATCTGTAAAGTGCTGTGGAGAAATATTAGTGCTATAAAATATGTTGTTTAAAATATAATAAATATATAACACAAAATACAAACACATAGGCTTGGCTTAGGACTTAATTCAGTAGTATGAAATGCAGTGATGTGAAATAAAATAAATCTGTGTTCATTAAAAGCATCAAATTATCGTTTGGCTTTTTTTTTTTTTTCATTCTCCTGTACTCCTGGAAAATGTTTGTATTTCTGATGTAGGAATGCATTGTTTCACAAAATCATAATTTTATGTTAAAACTGGGTTTTTTATTCAAAGAAAATTGAACACAATTTTTGATTATTTCATGTCATTTAACATTACTAAAGTGGTTTGGAAACTATAGTGTTTTTAAAACAATTTCATTTACAACTTTCTGTAACTCTTAAAAATTTGTATTTGGAAAGTTTATCATTGTGAATAAGGTATTCCTCCAGATTATTTTTCATAATGATTTAGCTTTTGACACAGCCACCTAGTCAGTCACTGAGAGTGAACTACTGAGGGTGTGGTATGTAGTGATACCATTCTGTCAGGGAACAATATTTTAATCACACATATACAATTTAAAATGGCCAGACAAGATCTTCACAATATACTCCTGCATCAATATGATATAAACCTCCACAAAGCAAAAATTAACTAATTCATTATTCTTAGAATAAAAAGGCAGGAAAAGTCATGTCCAGATTAATAAAAACAAAAGCAAACCAAATCTAGAAGTAGCAATCTTAACCTGTTGAGGACCCTGGGCTTACACCCCCCTAGCGATTATGCTATTTTTTCCTAATTAGGCCACTGCAGCTTTAAGGCCTCACTGCAGGGCCGTCCAACTCAGCACACAAGTGACACCCCCCACACACACCTTTCTGCCCACCAACAGAGATTTCTGTTGGTGGGCTATGATTGCTCCCAGGATGTTTGTTTATTTTATTATAAATATTTAATTGTGGGGGTTTTTTTCATAAATATTGCTATTTCTTATTTTTTATTTTCCCCAGCTATTCCTCCCTCCCCTGCCAGCCAATAAGCACAATCAGCTGTGACAGCAGATCGCCTCCCTGCGACTCAGAGGGCCAGCCGTTGCACACACGTAGATCATAGCGTTGTACAGAGTAAATAGATGGTGGTTTCGCTGTCTAATAGTCTCCTAGCGGCGATCACCGCTGACGTCACAGCTCCATCATTTAAGCAGAGATCAGCACACATTGGCACGCGCAATCTCCTGCAATTCCCCACCCCAGGACTGGACGTTAGGCGGTCCTAATGCTGCCGCCGCGCTGGCGCCAATTGGTGGGAGGCAGTCGTTTACAGGTTAAGCACCCCTCTATTGACATTTTGTTAGCAAACACAAAATTAATTACTGATGCTTTTAGTGAATATTAAAACCAATTATAAAATACAGTATGTTAGAGGGTGAAAATGACCCCCAACCTACCCCTTCCAAGATCGATAGTTTCCTCGCCTCTATTCAACTATCTGAACTTACTAATTATCAACTAAACTAGTGAAACTCTCCTTGAGTAGATTTCCAAAACAAACACCACACACAAATTAAATAAAGATCCAGGGCCTGACGGCCTCAACAATGAGTATTACTAAACTGTTAGTAATGAATTGTCCCCTTACCTCCCTATGTTATGCAACTAATTTTTATCCAATCAAAACATCCCTCCTTAATATATAGAAGCATTTATATCAGTCATACCTAAGCCTGATAAGAACCATACCAACCCTATACCAACCCTGCATTTATTTATTCATGTCCTAGAAGCTCAGTTTTCAGAAGCCTCCATATACAAATTAAATCAAAACAAGTGATTACTCCTGGGACTCAACATATCTTCAAACTTAAGAAATAGTCTGTCTGAAAAGTTTAATTTCCTATAGACAATGCCACATATACAGTACCTTATTTAGGCATTATAATACCTCTGTTCTTCCATAATTATGTTCCACTATTATCTACAGTCAAACAGGAATGTGGTTTTTATGATACGTTTTTCTTTCTTGAACAGGTAGAATAATGTAATTCAAAAGGTTTATATTAAAAGGTAAAATACTATATATATTTTTTTTTGGGGTGGGGGGGGGGGTACTATTTACATTTCAAGAAAGAAGTGCTTTTTTCAAAATTTTATTTTTTTCCTATTTTTTTATAAATCTCATTCAATTGTATTCTTAGCACTAGTTCATTGTATTTGCTTTGCATTCATATCACCTTAAAGAGGAACTCCAGTGGAAATAATGTAATAAAAAAGTGCTTCATTTTTACCATAATTATTTATAAATGATTTAGTCAGTGTTTGCCCATTGTAAAATCTTTCTTCTCCCTGATTTACATTCTGACATGTATCACATGGTGACATTTTTACTGCTGGCAGGTGATGTAGCTGCTGCTTGCTTTTTTGGCAGTTGGAAAAAGCTGTTAACCGCTATTTCCCACAATGCAAAAAGGTTCACAGACAGGAAACTGCCAGGACCATGGTCCTCAGAGTTTCTTGGGGGAGGGATTTCACCACAAAATTAGCCATAGAGAGCCCCCTGATGATGGGTGAAAAGTAATAGATTTCTCATGTAAAAGGGGGTATCAGCTACTGATTGGGATGAAGTTCAATTCTTGGTCACAGTTTCTCTTTAAATACTTTAATGTATTTTACTCAAGCTAAGAGCCAACAGATAAATATTATTACAGTTGTTATGTTGGATCCCTGAATATAAATAGGTTAACCAGATCCCCAGTTTAGGCATTTAGTACAATCAGTGGCCAGATTCCTGTTCAGGTTTTTCTCAGTCTCCCAAACAATCACCCAAGATAATAGGATGAGTAATACAGGGGTTGCACCCTTCTATAAAGATATGCCTTACTGCTTACATAGTTAAAGAGAAACTCCAACCTAGAATTGAACTTTATCCCAATCAGTAGCTGATACCCCCTTTTACATGAGAAATATAATGCTTTTCACAAACAGACCATCAGGGGGCGCTGTATGACTGATTTTGTGCTGAAACCCCTCCCACAAGAAGCTCTGAGTACCGTGGTACTTTTGGCAGTTTGTTACAATGTAACTGTGATGATTTGCTCAGCTGCCTGTGCAGGCAGGCAGCTTTTTGACCATTGTGTAGGTTTGCATGTTGCAGGACTCTGGAAAGAAGAGCTTCTGTCAGTTTTGCAGCTTGTGCTTGCAGAGGAATTTGCATACGTTGTCATGCAAATTGCCTGGCCACATTCATTGGAGGCGTGTACTATAAGTACTATGTCTTTCCCACAATGCTTGGCTGGTCATAAGGAGTCTTCCTGTGAAGCACTCTGGAGAGTGTCAGCCATGCTCTTTGTTTGAAGATCAGCTTAGAGTAATTCCTGGAAACTGTGCTAGGCAGATTCCCTAGTGCAGTTAGGATTGTTTATCTGTTTGTTTGTTCTGTTGCTGTTGTCCTGTCCCAGCGGTGGTCGACAGGAAATGGTTCTGATCTCTGTTCTTGGAGTATAGCTGGTGCAGCGGTTGCTACCAGCTATCTCTTCTGTTCTGTCTCCTGGGATTGCGCTAGCCACTTTTCGCTAGCGCTGTGGATCCTTATGTTCTGTCTCCTGGGATCGCGCTAGCCACTTTTTGCTAGCGCTGTGGATCCTTCTGTTCTGTCTCCTGGGATCGCGCTAGCCACTTTTCGCTAGTGCTGTGGATCCTTCTGTTCTGCTACTCTGTACCTGGATCGCACTCGCTTCGCGCTAGTGCTGTGGATCCTTCTGTTCTGTCTTCCTGGATCGCGCTAGCCTCTTTCGCTAGTGCTGTGGATCCTATCTCTCGCTTGTCCCTGTTTTCGTGTGTCTGTCTTGTCTGCTACGGACGCTTGCTGGAGGCTCGGTGAGGTAACCGTTAAGCAAGCGTTTGCATCCTCTGTTTCATGTTTGTCTGTCGATGGTTAGTTAGGCGTGATTGTCTCTATTGTGCTTATCACGTGGAGACTGCGCATAACCGCGTGCACTGTTGCGAATGAGTGCGGTGTTCGCGGTTAGCTAGCGTTTGTTATTTTCCGTATCTCCTCATTGTATGATTTGCTGTGCCTTTGCTACTCTCGTGCTCCGCCTTGCTGTAGCCTTGTGTCACGTCTGGCGATCGCATCTCTCGCGATCGCGTTCCTACTTCATATCTGCTGTGGTGTGTGCACAGTCGCGGGTTGGCGACTAGTTTTATGCACACGCACACAATATGTCTCTGTGCTCACTCTCAATCGCTTCTCTTGCAATTACGTTTCTTCCCTTCGTACAATTCCTGTCTGGCATGTGTGGTAGAGCAGAGGAGCTGTTCCTCTGCACTCCACAGCTCCACCTGCCGACAGGAATTTCCCTCTGCAGGTGCATTGCACCTACTGCTGGGTTCCTGCAAATTACACGCTTGTGGAGGATTTCCACAGTGTCAGCGCACGGCTTGTGCGCTGATCACGGAGATAATTCCACAACCGTTACAGTAACAAGGTTCACAGACAGGAATTAGCTGTTTACAGCTGTCTATAACAGCCAAAACAGCTAGGAGCAGCTACATAACCTGCCCACAGTAAAAATGTCACCATGTAATAAATGTCAGAATGTAAATCAGGGAGAGGAAAGATTTTACAATGAGCAAACACTGACTAAATCATTTATACATAATTATGGTAAAAAATGAAGCACTTTTTTTACTACATTATTTTCACTGGAGTTCCTCTTTAAACTGTCTTTTTATTGAATTGTGAACCCTTGTTCTACAGTATAATACATACCATTTTTGTGCTTGAGATATGCTAATACTGTTTTCTGTTTTTATGTGCTTTACAGACTTTGGAGGTGACAACTTATTTTTTTCAGTTGTGGTATTGTGTCTGTATAACTAACAATACCTAATAATGACAATTTTGAAAAAAATAAATAAATAAAAATGATTATACCTTCCATATGAAAACCTCCAATTATTGTTTTGTTTGTTTGTTTGGTTGTTGTTGTTTTTTTGTTTTTTTTTACAAAATAGCAGGAGATATTCTGGACTGTGGAGGACAAATGAAACAACTTTAATTATAGCAGAAGGCATTTTTTCCCAAAAGCCTGGTTAGCAGTACAAGGATAAGCAACTGTGGAACTTGATTGAGGGTCCTTGTAAGTTTGGGGCTGTATTTCTGCACATAACACTGAGGACTTAGTAATGACTAACTTCTTCAATTTTAATTAGTATAAGAAGATACTTCTCCATCTCGCAATGACAAATGAAGTCAGAAAGGAAAAGCCCTAATGTATTCTGCAGCTGGACAGTAACTCCAAGCAGACAGCCCAAATCATAAAAGTTTATATTGCATGAAAAAAATAAAAATAAAACAAGTCCTGAAAACAACTGTGTGGCCCCCTCATGCACCTGATTTTGATATAATTTTACACATAGAAACAGAAGCAATGATAGCGGCCTAAATCAACAGAACATTTGCAGTTAGTTCCCCTAGATGGTTGGGACAACTGTGACAATTTCTTAAACATTCTGTAGGTAGGAGCACCTGAACACGCTGATGTAATAAAGGCAAAAGGTGGTCACACCAAATATGAATGTGATTTTTTTAAGCACCTGTTAGGTCGTTACCAAAAATTATAAATTAATGAATTGCATTCATTTTGAAAATATTTGCACTCAGCATTGTTGGCTTTTTGTACAGTACAGCATATGTATGTAGACATAGAAATAAAAAAATTAATAAAAAAAAAATGAAAACCCAGAGATTCCGTTTAATAATCTGTTCAATTTAAAACAGAAACTTGCAAGAGTCCTTTAAAATGGAGTAGCTGTAGCATTTGTTGATGTCTTAAACAAGCTTGTAAGGTTTCATGTAGATGATGCATTTGAATGTCTGTGACTTCTATAGCTCAAATGGGCAGAGACTCGGCTACATTAACATTTTCTGCATGCACTGCAGAGAGCTAAGGTGATCATTTGTTTTATCTTCCATAAATAAAAGTGGCTTTTATATTGCATTGCAGAAGAAGATGTACAAGTTTGTGTATGTTAACATATTCACATTGTTACAGGAACCAAGGCAAATTCTCTATTCAAGCCATGCTTGTTACTTGGTAATACAATCCATTGTGGATAAGGTCTGAATAACAAAAAACATCAATATATTCAGTGAATATACCCAGATCATGTTTTATGTTTTGAAAAAAAAATTGTTTTTGTTTGCATTTTTTATTTATTTGACAATAGAAGTAGTTGCATGGCGAAAAGACTCTAGTAAAGAATAGATGTGTCCTTTGCTTGAATAGGATTGAGCAAAAAACAGTATAGAGCTTTCTAACAGAACCAAATTATTTGGTGTGAGTTATTATTTTGTATGCTGTTACATCTAAATGTTTTCCTCACTCTATCCATTCCCTTGGACTGTTCTGCCAATATTGGAAATGTCTCCTTTGTTCCTTATTTATGACCATAGTTGATAAAACCTAAATAGATATTCCCATATTGTGATAACCACCTGAATATTCTGCTTCACAGCATGTATGTGTCTACAGCAAGGTTGCCAAAACTAGTCTGCAGGGCCTCATAGGAACTCACCATGGACATCCAGAAAAAACTGCAAAGCATTAACAACTATCTATATCTTTCTACAAGCCATCTCTCCTGCTGTTTGCACCTATTGCTGTAAAAGGGTTTCACTGTCTAGATTTTCCTGCCAAGGTAGCACTTCATGTATGCATTTCCTTTTACTTGACGTATGTGCAAAGTTAATTTAGCATTCAGAACCTGCAGAGTTGGTTCACTCTGTTTTCCTGAGAAAGATTTAATTTGCCATGCTTGGCTTTTAACCTTTTCTCGTCCTGTTTTACAGACAACCTGAAATGGTCTAGTTGATGTTCATATCAGGCTGTGTGCTCTCGGTAGGATGCCACTAGGTTGTAACCAAAACCTGAACTTGAGATTAACACCTTACCCATTCACCACAATGCATAAAAACATAAGCGAAAATGCAGTACAATGAGCTCTCTTTCTAATCTTTCAAAACATAATTTTGATACAGAGATGTCAGTACAAAAACGATGACTCAGATCCCTAGCAATGGTGTCTCAGGAACCTAGCAATGGAGCAACACCAGCTCATCTTTAATGGATTGCTTTCTCTAAATATATTTAAACCCCAATAAGTAGTTCAACACTTAAATGGAGTTTCCCATAGAGTTTCCTTAAAAAAAAACACCTTTTTTTAAAGTACAAAGAAAAGCTTTTCATTTCTAATCCAAAACTAGGAATGAGCTAAATCGTTGCTGGCAGGTTTGCAAGCTTTTTGTAGAACTTGCAAATTGTTATGCATATTATTGTGTATTTTTATAGTGCTGACATCTTTTGTAGTACTTTTACAAAATGTAAATGGTCATGTCATTAACTGTACCTCAGAGGAGCACAAATTCTACCACACTCAGTAATGATCTTATTATTCCAGTAAAAAAAAATGAATGATGCATTAAAAACATAGACATGTGATTGCTAGTTTTCAGCATGATGATATGATTTATAGAGTAACTAGCCGACCCGCGGCGTAGCATACGCCGCATAAGAGGGTAGAGGGCAGGAAGGGGGTATTGGGCACAGCGGCGGGGAGGAGGGTTGGACCCCCCCTCAACTGGGTCCCCCATTTGTGCTCTACCTCCAGCTTAAGCTCAGCAGGAACCCCCCCCCTCACCTGGGTCCCCATTGTGCACTCCCCCTCCAGCTTAAGCTCAGCAGGAACCCCCCCTCACCTGGGTCCTCCATGTGCACTCCCCCTCCAGCTTAAGCTCAGCAGGAATCCCCCCCCCTCCTCCTGCTTAAGCACAGTAGCAGCCGCCACTATTAGCAAGAGGCAGTGGGCAGGGATGACTCACCTCTTCTGTGTTCCATCATGCGTTCCACTGTCGTCACTTCCTGCAATGCCGCACACTGTATTGGTGTAATTTGCCTTTTTAAAACAGAAGGAAATATGCAATAACTCAGCTATAAGTGAACATTTGTGGTTCCCACAATGCACTGCTACTAAAAATGCAAATTACCCCTTTTCCCCCTTGGTAAACCAAGCAAGCATCCAGAGCCGCTGGTATATAGCAAGCATATAGCTTTAAATTTTACACAGACATATCAAACCCACATGTAGACGCCTATTTCAGACTTTTTGTCCTCATCAGTACATGGCAGGGATTGATACGGCTGTATGAGATAGGGCTTGGACCAGTACAACAGAGTACCAAAGCAGCTCAGGTTGACCCAAACCACTCGGAATGTATAGGGGGATAAAAGGGGCCAAAAAGACCGCCTACTAAAAAAAGCAAAGTTTGGTGTAATTTGCCTTCCTAAAACAGAAGGAAATATGCAATAATTCAGCTATAAGTGAACATTTGTGGTTACCCACAAAGCACTGCTACTAAATTTGCAAATAATTCCTTTTCACTCTTAGTAAGCCAAGCAAGCATCCAAAACCACTGGTGTATAGCAAGCCTATAGCTTTAAATTTTATACAGCCATATCAAACTCACATGTGACAGCCTGTTTCAGACTTTTGGTCCTCATCTGTACATTGCAAGGATTGATATGGCTGTATGAGATAAGGCTTGGACCTGTACAACAGATTAACCAAGCAGCTCAGGGTGACCCAAACCACTCGGAATGTATAGGTGGTTAAAAGGGACCAAAAAGACCTTCTACTAAAAAAATCAACGCTTGGTGTAATTTGCCTTCTTAAAACAGAAGAAAATCTGCAAAAGTTCAGCTGTAAGTAAACATTTGTGATTACCCACAATGCACAGCTACTAAATATGCAAATTATTCCTTTTCACCCTTGGTAAGGCAAGCAAGCCTATAGCTTTAAGTTTTACACAGTCATATCAAACCCACTTGTGACAGCCTATTTCAGACGTTTGGTCCTCGTCAGTACATAGCAGGATTTGATATGGCTGTATGAGAAGGGGCTTGGACCAGTACAACAGACTAACCAAGCAGCTCAGGGTGACCCAAACAACTAAGAATGTATAGGAGGATAGAAGAGACCAAAAAGCCCTCCTACTATAAAAAGCAAAGCTTGGTGTAATTTTACTTCTTAAAACAGAAGCAAATCTGCAATAATTCAACTATAAGTGAACATTTGTGGTTACCCACAATGCACTGCTACTGAATATGCAAATTATCCCTCTGTGCCCTTGGTTTGATATTACACTACTTCTTCTTCTTGCTTGGACCAGCCCCTTTTTCTTGCTTGGACCAGCCCTGGGGGCAGGGCGCTACTTCTTCTTCTTGCTTGAAGGTTGATGCACTTACTCTATTATATATATAGATAACAGGGCGCTCTACAGCAAAGTGCAGGAAGTTAGTACAGCAATCTCCCTTTATATACATAGAAACGTCCCCAAAGTCCACAGAAACTTCCTTCCAAAGTCCTTGAGGGTAGATAAAACTTTCACAATCTTCCTGTAATAGATAGTTACAGTATACACTCACCAGATGTTTAGGCTGATCAGGTCAGGATCAGCAAACAGCACTTCTGGCCAAGCAAGTACTTAGGCTCTTTAAGTGTACTCTTTTTTCTCTTGAATGCAATAGTGTAATACTTTATAGCCAGGGCATGTAACAGATCACCAGTGCACCCAGTTGTTACAATGGCACCCAGTGCTCCTTCACCATACAATCACTAAAGCCTAAAGAGCGAGAGGGACGCTGAACGAGCTTCCAGGAAAAACTGATATGCTCATTAATTTTGGGACATTGTAAGTGCACTACCTTTTAATTTTTTAAATAAAAAGCGGTTTTACACTATGTTGGCCCTGTTTGCGTCTTAAGGCCCATACACACTTCGGATTTTTCCGAACGACGGGTCGTTTGAACGTCCTGTCGTTCAGTCGGTCGCACGCTAAATCGGGCGTGTGTACAGACTGTCGTTCGGGTGATAAGACTGGGTTTGATGTCTTATCACCGAATGACAGCCTGTACACACGCCCGATTTAGCGTGCGGATGACTGAACGACGGAACGTTCAAACAACCCGTCGTTCAGAAAAATCCGACGTGTGTATGAGCCTTTAGGAATATTGTTGCTGGAGGAGAAACATTGATGTTATCTGCAGGGCGTTATTTGCTGGTCTGTGCTGGGTCAGCCATGATGTTTGGTGAGAGGCTTTATTGATTGTATGGTGAAGGAGCACTGGGTGCCATTGTAACAACTGGGAGCACTGGTAACCTGTTACATGCCCTGACTATACAGTATTACACTATTGCAGTGCCTTGCTGTTTACCATGTTTGGAGCATTCCAGAGGAGAAAGAGCACACTTAAAAAGCCTGAGTACTGGCTGGGCCAGAAGCGCTGTTTGCTGATCCTGACCTGATCAGCCTAAACATCTGGTGAGCGGTGGCGTAGCTAAGGAGCTGTGGGCCCTGATGCAAGTTTTACAATGGAGCCCCCCAAGCACTCTGTACATATACTTGGAAGAAAGGAAAGGAGAGACCGCTGCACTCACGTGTATAACCAAAAGGGAGCAGGGAAATCAAATGCCAAAGTCCACATGCAACCAGAAAAATCCCGCTGCACCAATTGGTTGGGTGAAATTAGAAAACATACATAACAATTGATTTGGCACACCAAAATCTGCCAATGGCAACTACGGTGTCAGAGGAGCAAGAAGGGAATGGGGAACAGTTTGCTAATGATTACAACTATTCAACGTATCTATAGAAGTGATTATTATGAGCACAGAACCAATAGAGAGCTAATATTGTAGTTGAGGGAGGGCCCTTTGGGGCCCCTCTGGCCCAAGGGCCCCTGATGCGGTCGCAACCTCTACAACCCCTATTGCTACGCCCCTGCTGGTGAGTGTATACTGTAACTATCTATTACAGGAAGATTGTGAAAGTTTTATCTACCCTCAAGGACTTTGGAAGGAAGTTTCTGTGGACTTTGGGGACTTTTCTATGTATATAAAGGGAGATTTCTGTACTAACTTCCTGCACTTTGCTGTAGAGCGCCCTGTTATTACGCTATATATTACATTTAAAGTGACACACACACTTAAAATACAGGAGCGATCCAGGCTACAATAAGTGAAACAACCTAAAAGGCATTCATTGGAGGAGCGCACACTGGAGGTCTTCTGTTTTTAATGATGATATGATTGCCACCAACAATTCTTACACAAACCAAATAAGGCTCAGATAAGTGTTGGAGTGGTTGTGTCAAATATTATTCCATGGCAGTTGGACAGATGGTAGCTCTTTGAGCTTCCATGCTAGTGTCTAGCATGCTGGAGATGTCTCTTGGGAGACCCACTCTACAATAGTGCCAATATCACATGGCTGTATGGCCATATTGCTAGAAAGAAGGAAAATGTTAAAAGTTGTAAAGATGCAGCATTGCCATTGTTGAAATGGTCAAACATTGCACTTGTGTTAAACTGACTCAACAACCTTTTTTAGGCATTTATCCACTGCTATAATTATTTATTTTAAAACCTAATTTGGCATCACTAAAGAATATATATGGATGTGACCTTTTTAGTATTATAAAGGATCACTTTGCAACCATTCAGTTTCATTCTAAGGGTACTTTCACACTAACATATTGCATTGCATTGTAACTGACACTGTTTTGCCAACTGTAACGGGGTGTGCTTCAAATTCTATGAACAGTTCATACCTCATCACTTACAGTGCAAACAATCGCAAGGTTAGCGGTTCAAGTACCACTTACAGTGCAAACAATTTAACATATTTAATTGTTACAATGCAGAACATGCAGTACATTGCAAGAAGAACACGCATTGGAGTTGTTTTACAAAAGGCCGGTAACATTACCCACTGTGCAGCAATGTTACTGGCCTGTACTGAAAATAGTAATGCTTGTTGCGCCAATAGCACAACAAGCATTACTGTAGCAATGCACGTAAACAGTGTACTGCATGTTAGGAAGTAGCTTAGCGTGAGTTATGGTAGCATGCTATCGGCGCAAAAAGCACAACTATTTTTAATTACAGGCCGGTAACATTGGTTGCTTTTTTTAGTGAATTACAAATGTTGTATTTGGTTGTGTTATGTGTGCATTATAATGCAAAGCAATGCAACACCCCAGTGGGAAACTAGTCTAAATGACAAACAATCTCCTTTAAAGAAAGAAAGACATTACAGGTAAGTGTGTGTGTGTTTGTGTGTGTATGTGTGTGTGTCATTGACACACAGAACAGCTCTGATCACAAAACCGTTATTTCATTCTTAACTATTTCTGCCGCCCGGACGTGAAGCTCACGTCTGGGCGGCTGCTCTGCTGCAGTGCTGCGTTTCGGCATGCTCCCGCACACGATCGTGGGCGAGCCCCCATGCCCCCTTGGTGTCCCCCGGTAGCCCTGTGATCTGTGAATGGGAACATGGTTCCCAATCACTGATCCGTCTCCCCAGCAGAAAAAACGAAGCGCTCTTACAAGAGGCTTCAGTCTTTCTGCCCGTAAAAACTTCTGCATCCCACTTGTGCTTCCGCTTAGCGAGAAGCACAAGGAAGGAAAAAAAATTCAAGGTGGTCATCTTGTGGCCAAATAGTAAAACTACATCTACATATTTTTTACATTACAATTTACACATATAATAACATTAAAAATTAACTGTTTATTTCCCACAACAAAATATTACCCAAATAAAATTTTTAATGGAAAAAAAAAATTACAATTAAAAAAAAAAAAAGACATAAATAGTTACATAAGGGTCTGAATTATTTAAATATGCATTTGAAGGGGGTATACTACGGACATTTTTAAAATGATAAGCTTGTAAATAGTGATGGACGCAAAACGGAAAAAATGCACCTTTATTTCCAAATAAAATATTGGCGCCATACGTTGTGATAGGGACAACGGTGTCATAACCGAGATAAACGGGAAAATAAAATACATAGGGTTTAATTATGATAGCATGGATTATTTTAAAGCTATAATGGCCGAAAACTGAGAAATCATGAATTTTTTCAATTTTTTCCTTATTAATCCTGTTAAAATGCATTTATAAAAAAAAAATTCTTAGCAAAATGTACCACCCAAAGAAAGCCTAATTAGTGGCAGAAAAAACAAGATATAGATCAATAAATTGTGATAAGTAGTGATAAAGTTGTTAGCGAATGAATGGGAGGTGAAAATTGCTCTGATGCATAAGGTGAAAAATCCCTGCAGGCTGAAATGGTTACATTGTATAATTCAGCTTGCAAAAAATATATTACAGCTTTCCTTATTTTGAACACTTTTTTTTTCTCTTTTATATGTTAAAATTATGAGAGCCTATAGAGTAATTTTATATTTTGTATTCTTTTTAAAAATGTAACTTTAGGGATAATTAGGTGGACTTAACATTTTAGGTATTCATGACTTGCTGTACACATACATTAACCACGTGCCGACCGCCTTAAGCCAATGGGCGGCGGCAAGGGCTGGGCCCAAACAACCGCAATACGCCCATCGGCGGTGGCGGCGACGGGCGTGGTTATGCGGTGATCGTGTCATTCCTGACACGATCAGCCACCGACGACAGGCTCCGCCCCCCTCGCGCTGTAACCCGCCAGCCGTTCGGAAGTGCCGGCGTGTTACTAGCACCCGGATCGCCGCATGTAATAGGTATAATAGGCTTTGTAATGTATACAAAGCCTATTATACAGGCTGCCTCCTGCCCTGGTGGTCCCAGTGTCCGAGGGACCACCAGGGCAGGCTGCAGCCAAAAAGGTAAGCACCCAAGCACACTGATCTGCCCCCCCTGCCCCCGATCACCCACAGCACCCCTCAGACCCCCCCCCTGCCCACCTCCCAGACCACTGTTTACACCCAATCACCCCCCTAATCACCCATCAATCACTCCCTGTCACTATCTGTCAACGCTATATTTTTTTTTAACCCTAAACTGCCCCCTGCTCCCTCCTGATCACCCCCACCCCTCAGATTCTCCCCAGACCCCCCCTTTGTGTACTGTATGCCTCTATCCCCCCATAATAACCCACTGATCACTTGTCAATCCCCTGTCAATCACCTGTCAATCACCGTCAATCACCCCCTGTCACTGCCACCCATCAATCAGCCCCTAACCTGCCCCTTGCGGGCAATCTGATCACCCACCCACACCATCAGATCACCCGCAGATCCGACATCAGATCACCTCCCAAGTGCATTGTTTACATCTATTCTCTCCTATAAACACCCACTAATTACCCATCAATCACACCCTATCACCACCTGTCACTGTTACCCATCAGATTAGACCCTAATCTGCCCCTTGCGGGCACCCAAGTCACCCACCCACACGCTCAGCTTGCCCTCAGACCCCCCCTTATCAATTCACCAGTGCATTATTTACATCTGTTCTTCACTGTAATAACCCACTGATCACCTGTCAATCACCTGTCAATCACCCCCTGTCACTGCCACCCATCAATCAGCCCCTAACCTGTCCCTTGCGGGCAATCTGATCACCCACCCACACCATCAGATCGCCTGCAGACCCGCCGTCAGATCACCTCCCAAGTGCATTGTTTACATCTGTTCTCTCCTCTAAACACCCACTAATTACACATCAATCACCCATCAATCACCCCCTGTCACTGCTACCCATCAGATTAGACCCCTATCTGCCCCTAGGGCACCCAATCACCCACCCACACCATCATAACGACCTCAGACCCCCCAGACCTCCCCCCCTGTGTACTGTATACATCTATTCTCCCCTGTAATCACCTGTCAATCACCTGTCATTCACCTGTCATTCACCCGTCATTCACCCGTCAATCACCCATCAATCACCCGTCAATCACCACCTGCCACTGCCACTTATCAGATCAGACCCTAACCTGCCTCTTACGGGCATCTGATCACCCTCCCACACCATCAGATTGCCCCAGACCTATCCTCAGATCACCTCCAAAGTGCATTGTTTACATAGACCCCTATCTGCCCCTAGGGCACCCAATCACCCGCCCACACCCTCAGAACGCCCTCAGACCCCAGCCCTGATCACCTCACCAGTGCATTGCTTGCATCTATTTCACCCTTCTAATCACACCTTGAAACACCCATCAATCACCTCCTGTCACCACCTGTCACCCCCTAGCACACCTACCCATCAGATCAAGCCCTAATTGCCCCGTGTGGCTCCTGATCACTCGACCAAACCCTCAGATCCCCATCAGACCCCCTTCTGATCACCTCCCCAGTGCATTGATTGCATCTATTTTCCCCTCTAATCACCCCCTGAGACACCCATCAATCACCTCCTGTCAACCCCCTAGCACTCCTATCCATCAGATCAGGCCCAATACAACATTTCATCTAAGAGGCCACCCTGCTTATGACCGGTTCCACAAAATTTGCCCCCTCATAGACCACCTGTCATCAAAATTTGCAGATGCTTATACTTCTGAACAGTCATTTTGAGACATTTGGTTTCCAGACTACTCACGGTTTTGGGCCTGTAAAAATGCCAGGGCAGTATAGGAACCCCACAAGTGACCCCATTTTAGAAAAAAGACACCCCAAGGTATTCTGTTAGGTGTATGACGAGTTCATAGAAGATTTTATTTTTGGTCAAAAGTTAGCGGAAATTGATTTTTATTGTTTTTTTCACAAAGTGTCATTTTTCACTAACTTGTGACAAAAAATAAAATCTTCTATGAACTCACCATACACCTAACTGAATACCTTGGGGTGTCTTCTTTCTAAAATAGGGTCACTTGTGGGGTTCCTATACTGCCCTGGTATTTTAGGGGCCCTAAACCGTGAGGAGTAGTCTAGAAAACAAATGTCTCAAAATGACCTGTGAATAGGACGTTGAGCCCCTTAGCGCACCTAGGCTGCAAAAAAGTGTCACACATGTGGTATCGCCGTACTCAGGAGAAGTAGTATAATGTGTTTTGTGGTGTATTTTTACACATACCCATGCTGGGTGGGAGAAATCTCTCTGTAAATGGACATTTGTGTGTAAAAAAATCAAAAATGTGTCATTTACAGAGATATTTCTCCCACCCAGCATGGTTATATGTAAAAATACACCCCAAAACACATTATACTACTTCTTCTGAGCACGGAAATACCACATGTGTGGCACTTTTTTTCAGCCTAACTGCGCTAAGGGGCCCAAAGTCCAATGAGTACCTTTAGGATTTCACAGGTCATTTTGGAACATTTGGGTTCAAGACTACTCCTCACGGTTTAGGGCCCCTAAAATACCAGGGCAGTATAGGAACTCCACAAGTGACCCCATTTTAGAAAGAAGACACCCCAAGGTATTCTGTTAGGTATATGATGAGTTCATAGAAGATTTTATTTTTTATCACAAGTTAGCGGAAATTGATTTGTATAGTTTTTTTTTTCACAAAGTGTCATTTTCCGCTAACTTGTGACAAGAAAAAAATCTTCTATGAACTCACCATACTCCTAACAGAATACCTTGGGGTGTCTTCTTTCTAAAATGGGGTCACTTGTGGGGTTCCTATACTGCCCTGGCATTTTAGGGGCCCTAAACCGTGATGAGTAGTCTAGAATCCAAATGCCTCAAAATGACCTGTGAATAGGTTAGGCCCCTTAGCGCACCTAGGTTGCAAAAAAGTGTCACACATGTGGTATCGCCGTACTCAGAAGAAGTAGTATAATGTGTTTTGGGGTGTATTTTTATACATACCCATGCTGGGTGGGAGAAATCTCTCTGTAAATGGACATTTGTGTGTAAAAAAAATCAAGAAATTGTCATTTACAGAGATATTTCTCCCACCCAGCATCTGTATGTGTAAAAATACACCCCAAAACACATTATACTACTTCTCCTGAGTATGGCGATACCACATGTGTGGCACTTTTTTGCACCCTAAGTGCGCTAAGGGGCCCAAAGTCCAATGAGTACCTTTAGGATTTCACAGGTCATTTTGCGACATTTGGTTTCAAGACTACTCCTCACGGTTTAGGGCCCCTAAAATGCCAGGGCAGTATAGGAACCCCACAATTGACCCCATTTTAGAAAGAAGACACCCCAAGGTATTCTGTTAGGAGTATGGTGAGTTCATAGAAGATTTTATTTTTTGTCACAAGTTAGCGAATAATGACACTTTGTGAAAAAAATTAATTAAAATCAATTTCTGCTAACTTGTGACAAAAAAAAAATCTTCTATGAACTCACCATACTCCTAACGGAATACCTTGGGGTGTCTTCTTTCTAAAATGGGGTCATTTGTGGGGTTCCTATACTGCCCTGGCATTTTAGGGGCCCTAAACCGTGAGGAGTAGTCTTGAAACCAAATGTCGCAAAATGACCTGTGAAATCCTAAAGGTACTCATTGGACTTTGGGCCCCTTAGCGCGGTTAGGGTGCAAAAAAGTGCCACACATGTGGTATCGCCGTACTCAGGAGAAGTAGTATAATGTGTTTTGGGGTGTATTTTTACACATACCCATGCTGGGTGGGAGAAATATCTCTGTAAATAGACAATTGTGTGTAAAAAAAATAAAAAAATTGTTATTTACAGAGATATTTCTCCCACCCAGCATGGGTATGTGTAAAAATACACCCCAAAACACATTATACTACTTCTCCTGAGTACGGCAATACCACATGTGTGGCACTTTTTTGCAGCCTAACTGCGCTAAGGGGCCCAAAGTCCAATGAGCATCTTTAGGCTTACAATTAGGAACCCCAAAATGCCAGGACAGTGAACACACCCCACAAATGACCCCATTTTGGAAAGTAGACACTTCAAGGTATTCAGAGAGGAGCATAGTGAGTCCGTGGCAGATTTCATTCTTTTTTGTCGCAAGTTAGAAGAAATGGAAACTTTTTTTTTTGTCACAAAGTGTCATTTTCCACTTACTTGTGACAAAAAATAAAATCTCCTATGAACTCACCATGCCTCTCAGTGAATACTTTAGGATGTCTTCTTTCTAAAATGGGGTCATTTGGGGGGTATTTATACTATCCTGGAATTTTAGCACCTCATGAAACATGACAGGTGGTCAGAAAAGTCTTTTGGCACCATAGTTTGTAAACGCTATAACTTTTACCCAATCCAATAAATATACACTGAATGTTTTTTTTTTAATCAAAGACATGTAGCAGAATAACTTTCGCGCTCAAATGTATAGGAAATTTTACTTTATTTGAAAAATGTCAGCACAGAAAGTTAAAAAAGTCATTTTTTTGACAAAATTCATGTATTTTTTGATGAATATATTAAAAACTAAAACTCGCAGCAGCAATCAAATAGCAACAAAAGAAAGCTGTATTAGTGACAAGAAAAGGAGGTAAAATTCATTTAGGTGGTAGGTTGTATGACTGAGCAATAAACCGTGAAAGCTGCAGTGGTCCGAATGGAAAAAAAGGCTCTGGTCCTTAAGGGTGAAAAGACTGTGGTCCTCAAGTGGTTAATTGGATGCTATTCTTTTGATTGATTCACCTGTGTAGCTGTGGAAATATCCATATGTCTGTTAAGGGCTCCCTGAGGATATATCATTTTCAGACCAGCTCTGTTTTCGGTGAATATGTTTATCTTTTAAGTCAGTGTTTCCCATAAGATCTCAACAATACTTAATGTTCTGCAGGAAAGCTCATCTCTCCATAGATTATATCATTACTGAGTTATTAACATGATTTGATTATGGCTCTGTAAGTCCATGTAGACAAAACTTGTGGGCACACTCTACTATAGAACGCATGCATTTGCATCACTGAAATTTCTATGAACATTTGTGCAAAAACGTATTGGCAGGGCCGTTTCTAGACTTTTTGCCACTTGAGGCAAACTTGAGAGGATGCGCTCCCCACAGTATAGGTAGTATAGCTGCCCCCAGTGCCTGCCCCATCCCCCTGCAGCCGCTGCTCGCCCCCCCCCCCCTCCCTTCGCGGCCACCCCATCCTGTTACATGGCTGGCAGCCACTTCCTTCATTGGTCCCCGCCAGCCCTTCTCCTCCGTGCATGTGATGTCATACAAGTCTCTCACAGCAGTGCATCTTGCGGCTGCTGTGTAGAGTCAGGAATCAGGAGAGAGGCTTCCTGTAGCGGCGATGTATCATCATTACCATGGAAACCGCTGCCCTGCTTCCTGACTCTGCACAGCAGCCGCGAGGCACTGCTGTGAGAAACTTGTATGACATTGCATGCACGGAGGAGAGGGGCCAGCGGGGACTAATGAAGGAAGCGGCCACCAGCTCAAAAGGTAACAGGAGCGGTTGGCCGTGGGGAAAGGGGATGGGACCAAGCAAAAGATGTGGGAGGAGGGGGGATGGTCGGAAATGCCTCTCCAGGGCCCATGCCGCCTGACGCAATTGCGTCACTTGGCGTCATGGGCTAACCACGACCTGCATATTTGGATTTCATATATTATTAAGCATTTTCATAATATGGTCGTCATCATTCAATCCTCAGTCACTGCGGTAAGCTTTCACTTAAACTTGTCAGCCATCATTCATATTTCAGTCATTAATTCTTTAAGAAGCACTCAGTTCAGTCTGAAAACATTTAATCCCTTTTTTTTTCAAATACTTGGTCATTATGGCTGGGCTTTTTACAGTCATCAGCCACTCTGCTTAACCACACTCTCAACATCTGTAGTTGGGCTTCTATGTCACATCCTGTCACCCTCCGAATTTTGAACACTAGTCATTTACTCTTTAAACCTCTGTTAGTCAGTATTATCCAATCCATATTCACTCATAATAATGTATCAAAATAAGGTTTTCTAGTCAGCTATCAGAATGGGGCATCATGAAAAATAAAAAACGAAGCGTAAAAAAAGAATGTCTGAGGTCAGGTTTCACACCTGACTACCACTCACACCCTGATTATGTCAGTTAACTGTAAAGCTTTTTCTGACATCTGAATCAAAACCTTCACTCTAACCTTGATCCTGACAAAAATTATGATACTTTTTTTTATTCTGCACTGTTTTGATTCTTGGCTATGTGATTGACTTACTAATTTATAACTGTGAGAGTTATACAGAAAATCTGAATTCTAACATAGAAATGTGGTGACTGGTGAGGTAAGGAGGACTTAGAGCATAGTAATTACAGCACACCTGAACTGAGAGGGCTATGGGGGCTGACATATGTATTTCCTTTTAAACAATGCAGATTGCTTGGCTGTCCTGCCGATCCTCAGTCTCTAATGCTGGGAATACACAGCTCGATTCTGAGCCATTTAGATGGCTCAATAATTTCCGACATGTCCGATCTCCCGCCCGATCGTTTCCCCACTCGATTCCACATTGAACACAATGGAAAAAGATAAGAAAAACGAGCAAAAGATAAGAGAATCGCTTGCGGAATCGAGTGGGGAATCGATCGAGCAGGAGAATTGAGTGGCAAAATCGAGTTGTGTATGCCCAGCGTAATACTTTTAGCCATAGACCCTGAACAAGCAAGCAGAGCAGGTGTTTCTGACTGAAGTCTAGCTAGATTAGCTGCATGCTTGTTTCAATTGTGAGATTCAGGCACTACTTCAGTCAAAGAGATCAGCAGGATGAGGCAACAGGAATTGTTTAACCTCCCTGGTGGTATGATTACTTCCAGATTTTATTGTTTAAAAGCAGTGCAATTTTTTCACAAGCTTTTAGACCCTAAAAATCATACTGCTAGATAGGTCTGAAACAGCCCAGCACATTACACAGCTTCCATGGATACAACTCAGGATTACCACTCTGAGCTACAGATTTCCATCCCAAGCCTGACTTCGGGTTACCACCAAGGAGGTTAAAGGAAATAAATATGGCAGCCACTATATCCCTCTCACTTGGGTGTACTTTAAGGAAAATGAGTTTTAAAGTAGAACTAAGCACAGTGACCATAGCTTGGAGTGCCAATGATTGAAATTTATATAATGGCTGATGGAAATTCATATAAAGATCATCTCAGTGACAGTGACCACGACATATAGAAATTATTATTAGTGTGAGGGGTAAGATGGTGGACAGTAGATACAGACTTGTCTGATAATTTGTTCAAGATTGCATAGTTGATGTTTTAAAAACAACTGACCCAATGTTGAGGATACGTAACAAGCTCAAAAAGGGACAAGTACACATTACGATAGACACCATGAACATATAACACCCCTTGACATGAAAAATCAAAATCTATTCCAGTTACATAAAATAAACCATGGAGAGTCATAATAAGTTACATTTCAATTTTCATCTTTCAATACAAATCTGAACAAAACGTTCCACCACTTAAGCCCATACTTTATATAGCTAAATACCTATTATCATGTCTTGATGGCTAAAGCTACTGACTCCACTGCAATGTACAGGTAACGCCATTGTTGTTTTTTTAGTCCATGCTTGGTAAGGGTTCAGTTTCAACCACTTTGTTGCTACTGATAGCTTTTAGAGGCAATAAAAAGATTTATCCTTGCTTCTGCCAAGTTTGTTTGACACTCTCACTGGGAAAACAGACAGTCCTGCTCAAAGAAAGGCATGTATACAGACTAGCGCTATAGCTGTGTAAACAACATATCTATTAGGATACCATTTGAGGCTGCAGATCCCATCTCTGTCAAAATAGAACAACCAATACCCCCTAATATTCCAGGGGGCTTCTGACACCAGTTGTCATCAACATTACAATGCTATTTCATCATGCTTACCTAGACATTTTAAGGACAAGCACACCTTCATCAAGGCATTTTAAGCAATTTATATCTGCATAAAAATGTCAATTAGTTTTGACTGCTGCTGACTGCAGTAAATGGATCAACTGTACTTCTCACTGTCTAGCTGTCTCCTTGACTCTCTAGAACTGAGAATAAGTAGTTTAGCAAAAGTGATGAAAAAAATCTTCACAGGAAATAAAAAAAAAACAAGTCTGGATTCATACTTGTCAGGAGAGCTTATTAATGAATACACATTCATCTTCTTTAGTTTAAGCCTACATATGAGGGTTATCTGGAAAGTAACAGCCATTTTTATTTAGCCAATTAAAGTAACATTGTATTTATTTTATTTTTGACACATTGCATCTTTCACTTATTTCTTTACATAATCGCTGCCTTTATTTATTTATCTGTTTAGTTTACAAGGTTTTCAACCCTTTTGTGATAGTAACATCACACACCTCACCTATGAGTTGGAGAGATTGGGAATGGGGGCGGGAGATCATGTTAACACTGCTGAACAAACATTTACTGGCTTTCTGCAGTGGTGCAGGGAGAGAAGAGATTAGCTTGAGAGATGCAAATTAAATTACATTAAAAGCAAATGGCTGTAACTTTCTGAATGATCCTCATATTTTAATAGCAATTTACTGAGCCAGAATAAACATTTTTCATAAGGGTTAGTTCATGTGGTTGGTTGAAGGGATGGTTACCAAGTGGTCACCATATTGTTAACTACTAATCTGCTAAGATACACTACCATAAAGTTGCTGTTGCTGTACAATGCATTAAAAAAACAGCATTTGTAACTGCTCTGTGTATGGTTATTGGATTGAAGTGAAATAAAAAGAAATGAAGTGTATGGTGCTCAATGTGCCTTGTAGCAGATGGCTTCCACCCACTCAGATATACATGCATAAGGATACAACACTTTTTAAAGCACTGCACCACCAATGGAACAAAACATCTGCAGTCACCTACAAATGTGTGAATCAGCTCTGAAATAGACAGATTCTAGGCTAAAACTGCTATTTTAATACATACCATCACACTGTACTATTGTAAAGAAACATAAATAGCAATTCAATCTGTATCTAAAGCTAAAGGACCTTTACCCATTCACTAAATAAATATGTTTTCTCAGCTGTGGATCAAAAGTTTGCAATGAAAATCCTCTCCCTACAGATCAGCCAATTTGATGCAATCCTGGATTTGCACAAACGAGATCTGTTCGTTATCAGTCAACATAACATAAAGCCTGTTCTAATCACTATTATATGTACAACAGTCCTACCCAACACATAACCCAATAGTCCACTTAAGAGATGGTTCATGCAATGCTACTTCAGTTTGTTGCTCTATTTAGCTGTGGATCAAGCAACAAATCAAAACACACTGGAATTGCTTAAAGGTTAGTAAATTAGCAGCTGTAAGGCTGCAGTAACATGCTTGCTCCTGCGGCAAATTATTTTCCAAGTAAATCTAGGCAGGCCAGGAATTATTTTTCAAGATTATTTATTTTCTATACGTGTGTGAATAAGACTGAAAAAAATCACTTCAATTTTATAACCTTTCAGCAGATCAAAAATATATATATTTTCTCAGTATAAGCACTGAGAAGGGTTAGATTCTATAAACACAGTAGGGAGATTTTAACTTATTTAGTTCCTAAGACATACAAATTCTGAAGGTGACTCGGTCAACCACATGCCACCTTTAACTGAAATATCACTTTCAGGAGACTGATCCTTTACATTTAGCGGATATCTGTAGTCTGAATCTTTGGAGATAATAATCAGATTTCTGGTCCCCTGAGTAATATAGTCTTAATGTATACTATCGATAACCCTCCCGTGCATATGATCATTCCATCCCATGTGTAAACAGCAGTGTACATTTGTCATGCAACTGCTGACATAGACTTCTGTTACTGTACATATCATATAACAATCCATAAACTAATTATCATGGTTCACAAGGAAAAAATAATTATTAATGCATTTACAGAACGGACAATTTAGAGACTCACACATATTATATATATATATATATATATATATATATATATATATATATATATATATATATATATATATATATATATATATATATGTATATATATATATATATATCCTGACTAAACTCAAAATTGGAGTTATTATGTTCTAAAAGCACACATATTGTTTAGAGTAGATTATGAGCGTTCAATTTTGTACTGCATTTTCCAATTGTGTATTTCTCTTGCAGTTGCACTTGCTTTCTTTCAGTTGCACATTTGACCATATAAATGCCATATAGTTGCACTTGGGGGATTGTGCTGAACTGTGCAGTGACACAGTGACATGAGAAAACTTCCCTGCTCCATCTTCTTGGTCCCTGTGGCAACCCTTTGTCATCACCTGCAGCAGTATATTTTCTACTTAAACACTTTGCATCCAGACCTTGTTTCCCACTTATGGACAAGAGCAGTTTTGACAGTTTATGTCCTTATTTAATCAGAAATAACTTTATCCCTACTTATGACACAGCAATTAAATATATATTGTTTTATTCAAGACAAACTAGGCTTTCATTGTATGCCATTTTTTCCCCTCAAACATTTTTTTTTCTATGAATTTTAATGGGAAATTTATGAAAAAAATAGAAAAACACATTATTTCTCAGTTTTACCAATTCCAGTTTGAAAAAAAAAAAAGTGCTACTGTAGATAAAAAACACAAATGGTGTTTGGTTATTCTTACCATTTATCACAAAACTTAGAGTATGTTCATGTAACAATTTATGGTGAAGATATTTGATTCTGAAATAATGCTACAGAATGTATTTTTTTTAGTATGAACTGAGAAAATAAAAGTATTTTTAATGGTAAAAATCCATCTCATTATCTCAGGAAACATATATTTCCGTTCACCAATTAGTGTTGCATCAGATAGTGCCAGAAATGTGCACAAGAGCGAGCCCAATCCTGCACAGCACTGCTTCTGCTACAAGATGTATATCTACTGACTCATAGCTCAGATGAAGTCACAGAGGACGTAGATATACTGTAGTGAGAGATAAGAGATAATACTATCCAGTATCCACTAGACCACCATATTATGTGTCGCTTCCTTTTTTACTCCCTTTTCTTTACAATTATCGCTCATGAAAAAGTCAGACATGCACTCAGCTTCTGGGTTTTCTAGCATGCATTAATGTTGCATGAGTGGGCAGCATGGTGCTGTAGTAGTAATCATCCTCACCTTGCAGGTCGGGTCGCTGGTTCAAATCCCAGCCCAGGCACTATCTGCACAGAGTTTCACAGTGTCTGAACGGGTTTCCTCCGGGTTCTTGGGTTTCCTCCCATCTCAAAAACATACAGATAATTGAACTGACTTCCCCCAAATTGTCCCTAGGCTACAATGCATACATAGACCTATGACTGCGGTAGGGATTAGATTGTGAGCTCTCTGAGGGACAGTTAAGAGACAAGACAATATATATTGTGTACAGAGCTGCAGAAGATGCTGGCGCTATATAAATACTAAACAATAACAATGAGTTTAACTTGATCTCACTACACCCTTAAACCCTGCATTTGTATCCTCTCTTGAATATGGACTCCTGAGCGTGCATCCTATTTTAACCTTTTGGTTTGCCTTGGTTTTTGCTCTTGTGATTTTCCTTCAACTTGCAGTCCTTTTTACATTTTTGACCTTGGCCTGTTCCTGAACTTTGTTTCCTTGCATTCTTTCCTCACTCTCATGCTGGGAACACACAATACCTTTTTTTTTGCGGTCGGTTCTCTACGCGATCGATTTACCATTCGATTCTCTGCTTGATTCTCTTATCTTCCACTCGTTTTTCTTAGCTTTTTTCCATTCTTTTCTATGAGAAATCGAGCGGTAAATGATCTAGCGGAATATCAGACATGACGGAATTCATCAATCAAAGGCATCTATCGAATCGAATCTACTGCCAAAACGAAACATGTGTTCCCAGCATTAGATAGTTTTACTTATCTAATCTGGATTTAACTGTGTCTGTTTACATTGTTTATTAAATTTGCAGTTCCCCTAGCAATTCTTCTTTTTGGTTTACTATAACACCTAGATTTATCTTATTTGAATTTGTGTTTGCTGTTAGAAGAAACTCTTGTCAATTTACTGCATGCCTAGGAGTCATTCTGGACTAGATAGTTGGACTCTACCTCCATCCATTAACAGTGCTAAGTGATGCTTTTCTTCTAGTAAAATAGAACGACTGTATCATAATAACTGTTATTATTATTGCGCTGACATTTATGCAGCGCTGTACAGAGTATACTGTCTTGACACCTAACTATCCCTCAGAGGAGATCACAATCTAATCCCTACCATAGCCATATGTCTATGTTTGTATGGTGTAGTGTATGTATCATAGTCTAGGGCCAATTTAGGGGGAAGCAAATTAACTTATCAGTACATTTTTGGGATGTGGGAGGAAACCGGAGTACATGGAGGAAACCCATACAGACACCGGGAGAAGATACAAAACCCTTGCAGATGTTGACCTGGCTGGGATTTGAACCAGGGACCCAGCGCTTCAAGGCGAGATCAATAACCACTACGCCCCCATGCTGTTAATGTAGAATCTTTGACATTGGCACATACCAAAATCATAATTTGCAACATTCTGCTTCAGTTTACAGAATCCTTCTAAAACTGTGATTTATCTGATTATGTAAACCTAGACCCTCTCATTTTGGTAACCCTGCTCTGATACATTAATCTCATTTCTGTCTCTCATCCCTCTGAATGTTTACTGACATAATGAAGGCTTGTACACACATGCAACCGTGCCACCCAACTAATGTCTAAACTTGGTCTGTTGGATGCTGTTGTATATGGACGGCAAATGACTAGACGAGTGATTGATAACAGACAGTTTGCCAGATCCAACTGGCGGATCAACTCACACAACTTTTGGGCTGATATTGTGCAGCTGGCCACGTGTTTAAAAGTCGTTTGAATGTTTGTTTTGAATGTGGCCATATCGTGTAGTCTGCCATTCTACTTGCATGTGCAGTATGCAAATGATTTGGCCATTCAGTTGGTTGGTGTGCTGAAAATACAAGTTATGCAATCAATTGGTCAGGTGGTCAGCCATGTCGTAGAGTTGGCCATGCACTTTATTGGACATGTGTATGAGCCTTTAAGGATAAAACAAATCAACCAGACCTAACAAAACTGAGAGCATGCAAACTTGCAGATCGCTATTGTAAAGAGCAGGGCCGGATTTGTGGCAAGGCCACAAAAGCCTTGGCCTAGGGTGCCTGAGAACAAGGGCACGTTCAGGGAGTTAGCAGCCAATATGGACACAGACCCAGTCCCCAACCTTCTGAGTATATCAGGCTGCAGCAGTGACTCACCGCTCCGCTCTAGAACTGAAGCTTATGTTTCCCATCTCTTCGCCACTGTGCTTATGGTCTCCTCTCTCCAGCCTGTGTCTCTCTCTCACCATGTGACTCACCGGAAACGTCCCAATGCATCACATGATGGGAGAGAGGCATAAGCATAGCGGCTAATGGAGGAGATGGGTAAGAGAAGTTTCAGTCCTGGAGCAGAGCCGAGGCTGGAGATTTGAGTCACTCAGTCACAGTCACTGCTGCTAAAGCCTGATCTGCTCAGAAGGCTGGGGACCGGGTGTGGAAGAAGCAGGCTAATGTAGATGACATCTGATGGGGTTTGGTGGCTTCCATAACACTCTGGTGAGCCTGTCTCTTCACTCTTTTGTTTTCTCTCCTTGGTAGTGCAGGGCTCTCTTCACTTCGGCTGGACTGACACCTTCCACTTTCACTTCGGTGAACTTCTCAGCTATCCACTCTCTATACTGACTGCACACTGCAGGGCACTCTTTCTTTGCTGAATGGAATGTCACATTTAATTTTGAAGCACTCCTTGAGTACTCCCCTGTCTTACATTAACCCCTTGTTGTTTGATTTTCCTTTCATGCACTGTTCTACTGCTACTGTTTGCACTGTACATTTTCTGCACTTTGCAGCTGACTGGCTGCTATCTTACACACGGTACATATTAACACCATTTTCAGGCAGTTTTTGTATTGCAGATGATTCTTTTTGATGTTTACATTATTCTCTTTATTATGTTAGTCTGCCCTACATGCACAATTTTGATTGAGCCATTTATTTAGGTTAATTGTTAGTTCCTCACCACTGGTCTGATCTTTTTCTCAGGTTTGTGATTTTAGATCTCCCCAGATTCATGGTTTGCACACTGCTTTTGTTGAATGCAACTCACAACGTGTTAATGCAGCTTCCATTCAATAAACTAAAAGATTAACTGCAGCAGTGCCAGACAGCGTTTGTCTATCGAAGATATTGTTTGCAGTCTGATGTTCCTATGTACCTAGAGCACATGTGCGTGCACCATGAACTCTTGACTAAACTGGTCACAAATTCCATTGCGGTACTTTTTTTGCAGTGTATTATGTATAGTTATCTGCGGAGATGGATTATCCACAGTTGTCAGTTGTCTAGGGCCTGGAGAGAGTCTAGTGGCAAAGGGGATGCTAGCCCACACCAAATCTTACAAAAAAAAATGCCCTATTTCATCTTAATCCTTTTCTGGCTTCCACACATTTTTCCACCTTATCCTCTTAGCCGGCATGAAGAATGTGGAATATATTATTGTGTACTGTGCTTGTAAATGGGCAGTCCATGAAAGGATCGGAGTGAGTTCAGGCACTTCCAGACTTACCTATTCTATGTTGGAATCATGTAATGGCAGTCTTGCACTCTGTTTATAGTGGGGGAAAGAATCAGATAGGATCTGTTGGTCAGAAGGGCACCTGGGGATAGTTGGCCTTGGGTGGTAAAAAGAACAAATCCTGCCCTGGTAAAGAGTAAAGTCACATGATCAGCAGCTACTGGAAATATTGAAGCAGGATCATTACCTCAGAAAACAGGAGTTAACTGGTTAGTAGTTTTCAGAAATCAGAAATCAAAATAAGAGGCACGTCTATAGATTGTAAGTAGCAAGTAGAGTAGTACTCTGACTGAGTAGCACTAGCTTTATTTTGGTGGAGGAACTGCTGATTTCATTTAACCCCTTTGTGATTGTTGCATAGCAGATAATCAATTTCCTAGGTAGATACTTGTGCTGCGGGCTTATTAATGTCTAACCTGCCACTGTTTCCCCAATATTGCCATTTTGACAATGATTGGACTAAGCTGCCATAGCAGCCCAGTATCCTAAATGGCAGACATGTTTTTCCACTCTCGTGACATTTTCAAAGGTGTCCTGTCCTTGAAAATGCCACAAGAGTGGCGAAACATGTCAGACATTTAGGATGCATTCACAGCCACCTCTAGCATCTGCACTTACCTGTCTGAACCCACATCCATCAAGCTTTTATCTGCCTGCCACAGGCTTGACTCTGGAGTGGTAACTATATCCGCCATTTATATGTGATCATCTTCCTGAACTGATTTGGAGGCACATTGGATGCATAAACTGTTTAGAGGCCCTTTTCGATTTTACTTCTGCTGGCTTAATTTAGATGCTATACATGGAGGGCCACTGAACTCCACCCTGCGATTGGGGGTGTTTTCTATCTGCCATGGCATCGCATGACTACTAACCGAGAACCTGCCAGGCCCAGCTCTGCACTCTGGATTGCAGAACTTTGAATACTCTGCATGTTCATGTGGCATTCATTAATCATCATATGAGGAACTTTTCTTGAGATCTGCGATTGAGATCTTTTATCACTTTGGAATCCATATTTGCCACTTTGTATTACATTGATGGAACTTCAATAGTGGGGCTCGGACTTTGGGAGACAGGTTTGTGGACTGCAGCCCCTGTTGCTTATGATGTTATGTGGTGGCCCGTTTTTAGATTGCTATTATATGTATGTATGTCACTTTTTCTATGTGGTAATAGGTTAATAAACAATTTTGTATTAGCGTGCACCCAAAAGCCAATCCTTTTCTTTGTTGCTTATACTGGCACCACCTGGGCCAAACTTAAACAGTATTGCCACAATACTGTATGTATCAAATAACAGTAGCAAAGTGAACATTTGTCCATCAAAAATCTTTGCTGTGGTCAAAATTAACTCTAATATTTAGTCATGATTAAAGTCCACCAGGCTCTCATCACCATGCACCTAAATAAGCCTGTTTTACTACTTTTAGTAAAGGCACCAAAAACAATTGTTTACTCCACTTTCCTTTCATAACTGCAACAAACAAGCATTCTTCTTCATCTTTGCTTAAAGAGTAAAATAGTTAAGTGCAAGTGTATTTTAAACAAAAACTCTGTTTGTTATAATAATATTCTGCCATATTCACTTAAAGTGCACATATCTCACTTCTCCACTTTTTACACAATGCTCTGTATTCACATCTACTTTATGGCATGGGGAAACTCTCCCTTCCTCTGCTTCTTTACACCCAAAACACAATAAAGAACACCTGTTGCTATTATCAGAGTACATAACTACATTCAGCATCTTTCCTTCCTTTCTAGCAGATACTGTACACAGAAAGTGACACAAAGAGTACAATTAGAGGATTAACAAACAGTAAACACACCAGAAGAGTGTAGGAAAGACAGAGAGTAGATGGAAAGACTGTGGTCAGCGGGATAGCATACTGGTAAGGCCTTTGATGTGGGTCTGAGCCCTATGACAAGAGTTTGAAATCCTAGCTCAAGCCAGTGTGTAAAACAGTAAGAAGTGTTTGGGCAAAGTATCCCCTAATGTTCATGGTCACCTCACCTGTGGAGCATACCTTAAGCGGCTTCAGCCCTGGAAATTTTAAGTCTCCTCCTTACCCCTCCAGCTTCTTGTCATGCCATTGTGTACTGCAACATAATCTCCCCTCTCCACAGCAACAGACTGTGTCACTAGACTCTAGACTACCAACACGTCTGTGTTGCACTTGGCCTATGACTGTCACCTGAGGCTGAGGGATCGCATTTTGATCCCTGCAGGCAACAGTAATTGTGCCTGTGTACACATTTTTAGACCTTTACATCCCACAATCCCAGCACTACCATAAATTAACTCTTAGAGCCCTTTCACACTGGGGTGGTGCGGTGCATCAAATTGACACACCACTACCGCAGCCTAATGCAGCCCTATGGGGAAGTGCATACTTCCCACGTTGCGGTACGCTGCGCAGGAAGTCCCTAATGTACCACAAGCGTCGACCTGCAGTGATCTGTGTCACCTTGAAGTCATGTTAGTCTATGGCGATGCAGGTTTTTAAAAAGAGTTCATGTCATATTGTAGCGGCGCGCATGCACAGAAGCATATTTTTACAATTTGCTTCTGCATACCTGAAGCAGGAAGTGA